>NW_006800181.1:414429-457320 GCF_000485575.1 Poecilia formosa
TCACTCCAACTTAATCCGTTTGCATCAGTCTCTGCCTGGTGACATTGTATTTGCCTTAAGATTTGCATTTTGTTGTACAGCCATGAGGAAAGCTCACGAACTTCAATCAGTTTAGATTTATGAGTGAACAAAGTAACTTCCTGCTCCTGCCTGTATGCCAAGTGAAGGAAAGCAAGTCACAGCGCGCGTGTGTGTGTGTGTGTGTGTGTGCTTGGGGAGGGAGTGTTGGGGGAATTTACAACTACTTACCAGAAACGAGTCATCACTTTAGAAGCTGACACAATGAAGGTCTTCACAAAGTGCAAGTGGCTCTTTAATATATTACAACATTTCCCCTTTGGCCATAATGAGAAAACTAGGAAAAAAACAAAAAAACAACAACTACAGTATCAGCATAAAATTTTTGGCAGAAGAATTAGCACAACCTCAAAGGAATCATAGAAATCTCTAATTATGTCTTTCTCTTACTGCTAGATGAAAAGGCTTTTCACTCTTAGCCTCTGATTTCTCCCTCTCTCTCTCTCTCTCTCTCCCTCTCTCTCGCTGTCTCTCACTTTCTCTCTTCGCCTCTCTCTCTCACATGAATACACACATCATTTGCGATCTTGTTTTGAAGGTCCAGTTCATGTCCTCCTGAGCGTCAAGTCGGCAGGCATCTCTTTATGATTTTGTAATGATTAACTTTACGTCCATAAAAAGCGTGGAGAAACAAAGAACTCTGGGACGAGCAAAAGAAGAAGTGAAGAGAAGAAAACATCCTCCACAGGTCTGATCTGTTCAAGCTTAAGACTTATCAAGGATGTGGTTTTGAAATCACAATTCGACTTCATGTACTTCAGTGTGTGTTTACAGAGAGCAGCTCTAATTGAAACCTTCCTATGTTGCAGTGAACTGCGGGACGGTTAACAATGGAGCTCACGGTTTTGCTCTTCCTTTTACCTGCATTTACGCTCACAGTGCAAGGTAGGTGTACGATCCGTCCTCCTTGACTTCCCAGAGTAAAAAAAAAAACAAAAACTGGAAAGAATGCAATCATAGGAACAAGTCAGTTGTATTTATATGACTTTATGCATGTTTTTTTTTAATTTTTTTTTTTATTGTTGTCGTGGACATTCAGCCCACATTTCATATAGGTTTGTGGGCATTTGTTAATCCACAGCTCTTTTACGGTCCTGCCATGGCATTTCAGTCACCCTCAGCCCAGGTATTTGACTGGACCACTGCAACAGTTTGATACTTTCCCCCCCTTCAGTTGTTCTGCTGTAGATTTGCTGCTGCGTATGGAATCCTTTTCTTGTTGTTGCATGACCCAGTTCAATGTGAGTCCATGAGTCTGACAGACAGTATCAAGAACAAGAAGATCTGTAAATATTGCCTTATAATAAACACTTAGTGTCAGATAGAGCTGGTGTTTTTTTTAGTAATTTCTTCAAGTTGAACTTTCTGTAAAAGGGGAGATTGACAACTGGCCAAAATGTTCCCCACGTTTATTGGCACTAGGAATTGTTTTTCAAAAGTCATCACAAATGTCTTTCAGTCTTGACACTGGGTTTCACATCAGTATGATCCACTAACAGACTTGCACAATCCCTGCTTTTATAGTGATCAGTCATTAACTGCATTTGACTCGCAGCAGGAACCTTTCCTCCGTAACTCAACATGATTAACATACTAATACACAACATACAAGCACACACTTTTTTTTTGTTACTAACCAAATATCTACATGTTGACTTGCAGACTCTGTAAACTTGGAGGTGAGCCCCGAGATATTCGCAGAGTGTGGCAAACCGGTTTCCCTTCACTGCAACTCTTCATCACCTCAGCATGGACTATCAGTCAAATACATGGAGTGGTCCCACGGCAACATGTCTTTATGTTCGGTGGACAGCGAAAAAACAATAACCAAATTACAAAGACACTATGAAAGTGACTTCGACTGCAAGTACGAAGATGGACGACTGTCCCTGGTGTTCGAAAGAATGCTGCCTCTGCAGAGCGGACAGTACAGGTGCAAACTGCGCTCCAACAAAGGAGTGGCAACTGAATACACAAAGGTGCAGCTGCAAGGTCAGAGTCTATGCTTTCACTTTTCTGGACGGATTTTTCTGAAAGCAATTGTGGTAAATGTTTAAATAAACTATAGCATTCAGTCGTAGATTCTTTTATCTTTCCACTGTTTTTAAGTTTCTTGAATTTTTGTGAAAAAGTAACTGGGAATGTGTAGGAGCCGTAGGAGATGTGTACAATGTCGTCATGGACACAGTAAACGAGAGTCCGAGTCTCGAATTCAGCACCAGATGACAGATTGGTTTGCCGATCTGTTGCTGTCCAGTTTCCCTGAGGCTGTGAATGCAAACTGTGGCCTCAGTGGTTCCTGGTCCAGTATTCCGCTTTTGTAGCTCATTTGCTTTAAGGACTTCCATGTTTGTTCGGTCATGGCAATCACACTTTGGTTTTAAGGAGTAATTATTTAACCCCTGGTTGTCTTCTTGGATCTCTGGAGGGGCTTGCTGTTCTTTCCTGACCTTTTAAAGAGCAGCAACAAGTTTTCTTTTGTGGACTGTGAACTGTGACAAACTGGATATTTTCTAATTTTTGGATCATTCTCTGTTAACCCAACAGATGTTTGTGCATGATAATCGCTGTAGATTTGCAGTTTCTAAAACACTCTGGCTCCAACAAGCATACCCATTAAACACATAAATCTTTTTTCTCCATTCTGGCAAAATGTTTTACCAACTGTAGATGCCTAAATCCACTGACTTCTTGTCATGGATGGTGCTTTCATTTGAGTCAAGAAGCTGTTAACCATGTATAGTTAATAAATTGACTATTGAGTGTTAATGCAAGATACATTAAGAACTTGCACAATATTTGAGAATATGATGTGGAAAAAGCAATTTCATCACATTTCTCATCTTTTCTTTAGAGTTCTGTGGGAATGTGGAAGCTGTTTTAAGGAGTGATGGTCCATCCTGCATCTTCAACCACGTCTATCCAGACGGGGATGTGCACTGGTTTCACGACTCTCGTAACGTCTCGGACGGGTCCGTGATCCAGCACACTGCTAAAAGTATCGACAAACACGGCTGGATGATCATACAGAGTTGGTTGACTCTAAACGGTACATCAGAGAGAAGTTCACACAAGCCATACAACTGTTCTTTGAAAAGTTCTGCTTCTGGGAAATACATTGCAAGTACTTTAGTTCAGAAACATGAACGTAGGGCCGTTCCAGGTGCTATAGGGTTCGACCGCTCTGCAGGAAACAGAGAGAGCTCACAGCAAGCTGGGAAGATTGCTTTGGCTATTTTAGTCTCACTCATTTCCATGTTAAAATAATGAACTGTGAAAAGTAAAAACTCACTCTGGGGAATGATAAAACGTCAGAGTGAATGATTAGTAATCTGTACCATCATTAATAAGAGGGTACTCAGAATCTATTAAAGAACTGTGGCAACCAAACAGATGGGTGAGTCATCTTGCCAGGCTGGAATATTTCTAATTCTACCTTTTAATTCTTGGCTCAGGTAAACAAGAAAATTACAGGCTGTTCAAGTGTGATAACAAGGATGCTGATAATTTTAAACTATAAAAGCACTTGGCTGGCAGAGAGCGTTAGATGAGGGAACAGGGCTTGTTGGATTCCAACACACAACTTGGAAATACACCTACAGAAAGCACACGTTAACAGTCTGGCTGCTACAAACTAAGTTAATGTCAGAGTAATGAGTTTTGATAGCTGGGCAGTGCGGGAAATAAGTATTTTTCAAGCTTGCCCGCTGAAAAATGTAGAGGTCTATAATTCTGAGGTAAGGTGATTAATTGTAGATGCTTTTTAAACAGCATTTAAAATATATAGAGAAAATTGCATTGTATGGTTGATAAATATTTTATCAATTACCAACCAGCAAGACATCAGGCTTTCACAAATCTATTAGTTCATCTTTTTTCTAAAAAAAATTCCCTCCTATAGTCCTTTCATTACCTGTGTTAATTACACCTGTTGGAACTAGTTACCTGTGTAAATGACAAATGTTCACAAACTCAATCAGATCCCAACCTCTCCAGCAGGGGAAACACCAAAGAGCAGTCTAAGGACAGGGACAACACTGTAGATCTTCAAAGAACTGTAGAAGGAATGGTCCTGAGGACGATAGGCAAGCAACTTGGTCAGAAGGCAATAAATAACTGTTGGTGAAATTATTAGGAACCTGAAGAAACACAAGATGATTGTTAATTTCCATCAAACTGGGGCTCCATGCAAGTTCTCACTTTGTGGAATAGCAGTAATCATGAGAAAGGTGACTTGTCAGCCTAGCCTTAAAGGTTACCATAGTAACACATTCTGCTGTCATGGATTAAAATCCTGCAGTGCGTGACCATCTGATTGATCCAGAGGACTCATTGGTTCAAATGAGACCAAAATAGAACTTTGTGACATGAACCCCATCAGCCTGAGTATAAACCTAAGAAAACCATCCCATGTGGGTGGAAACATCATGCTTTTCCTGTAAAACTCACTGGATAACTTTACCTCATTGAGGAAAGGATGTATGGAGACACCAACCGTGACATTTTGCCTTACAAACGCCTTGGTTCAGTAACACTATTCAAGATGGATTATGCTACACTGATGGGCCTTTCAGCATGACAACGACCTGAAACCTCTGCTTTCTTTGTAAATGGAGAAACTTGAAAAATATGTGGCATATCAAATACTTATTTTCCACACTGTAAGTCTTCAGACCACATATCATTTTAATAATATGCTTTGCATTGCAAATGCTGATGTAATAATAATGTGGGTGATTGACTCCACTGTGCATCACTCTCAGACGCACAGATATGGAGGATAAAATACTGTAAATATTTTATAAAAATACACACGCACTGTAAATGATCAGACCCGTTTGTGGTATGCAGAACGATGCTGCCCTCTGGTGGTCCAATAGTTTGTAGCATCAAATTAAAAACAATAGAAATTTGTGTTTCATTTATGGAAAACTAGTGCATACTTGAGCGTAGCAATCATCATAGGTTCGTATGTGATTTCTTATTGTTCACCAAATTACATTTCAGTAACATAGCCGTTAAAAATATTATTAGAGACATAATTTCCCCATTTATTTATATTTTTTGATGAACTCACCAGCAAGACTATGCTACACTGATGAACCAGAGGCTATAAAGGGAACATTTTTGGATTTATAAGTAGTTCTACTGAGTAGTGTATTCATTGAAATCCACTAATCAAACCTAAAACAGTTTGTCACAAGTCTCTGTTGTGGTTAATTCATTTCCTATTTTAATTTTGAATTAACTCAATTGAACAGTGATGCACTGTTTAATCACTGGGATCAACTGGAATGTATGTGTGGTTAATATTTGTTGTGAAATATGAATAAACTGAATTAAGTTAAAAATGTTTCCTATATCCGAAGCTAAAGATATTTGATCCAATCGGCACCGTTGATTTTAAACTGAACTGGTTATATAAAAAATACTGATTAAATAAAACTGGCAGTATACACATATAAATCTAGTGCTGCTGAACATGAGTTTTGCCCTTGTATGGTCTAACATTTCTCCAACTCAGCCTGATTTTCTTCGCTAGACCACAAGTCAACATGAATAATGATTGTAATATACAGTGTCCACACTAAAATTGTATTATCCTGGCTGATATGAAAGTAGGTAAGTAGCAATTATACATCATTTAGTACTCTTGGAAAATATTGTAAAATCCCTTGTTAGAACTGAAAACAGCTAAATGGCCAATAGTACAACATTAGTGCAGCTGTAAGTGGGTGAACTGCAAGTAGACCCACAATTTAAATGCTTTCCCACAGAATCAGAGGCCAGGTCTTATACTTATTTGGTTTGAAGAAATGTAAGAGAGTGTTTGAATGATGGAGAATTTGATATGGATTGATATAGATAAATAGGAGTGTTTTTTTTTTTTATCTGTTTGCAAATTTTACTTTGTTTAAAACAGTCAGCGAAGGTAAAATGACAGTTTTAATAGGCCTTCACCATGAAGGCAAATGTAGCTTCAGGGTAAAAGCTCTTATTTTCTAACGCTTCAGTGCTCCTTGTTCCAGTCATGATAGCTCTCTGCCTGTGATGTCACTGAATAAAGGGAAAGGTTGAGCTTTTAAAGGCCAGATTAGTCACACACATGGGATATAGCAAGACTGTAGTGCAGCTCACTGTGAGGAAATACTTCAAGGTGACTTTTACCAGTGCAAGGTGCACAGATGCATCTTAACATACGTACAAACTAACATTGAGTTTTAACCCAGATCTCTTAACGTTTTTTTTTATTTCTAAGCAACAAGTTTCATCAATATCCAACCAACTAGCCTTTGAATAAAATAAAATCTAATATGTAAAGAATATATATATCTATATATATATATATTATTTTCTGAGCTTAGATTGTGCAAAGAGGGAATTTAATCATGGGTAAATTACTTAATCTTGTGATTTTTAAAAATAATATGTTGCATGTTTTCTGATTGTTATTTTTTTTATTTTGTATATTTCTTTTAGTTGTGTGTAACTGCTGTGATTCTTACTTCTGAAGACATGAGAAATTAGTTCTGTATTATTTTCTCCTAAATAACTTTATACCACTGGAGGCCAACATACTGTATAATATCTTGTGGCTTAAAATGTCATTCAAACTTAGGGAGATTGTCAGTAAATCGATAAAGCCATATTCTAGTCACTGTTAACTGTAAAGAGGAAAATGTGTGAAACACAATTTGATCCTTAAATAAATCTTTAAATAGCTTTAAGGAAACTTGTGTAATATTTTGCTGTGGGTCAAAATCAACCTTTAAAAGAGTTTTTTAATTTTAAATCTGCTGATGCTTTTCTGAAATGTTTCACAATGATAATAAGTTGCATCAGTGATTTTTTTTTTCCAGTGCCTGAGTGAAATGATAGATTGCATATCAGTTTTGTAAATTCCTATCGTCCTGGGAATAATATTTTCAGTCACTTTCTTAGCTGGCACAAATAAAAGACTGACTGGTAATGTGTGGAAAAGTGTGATTCCTTTCACGGATGCCATGCAGAATTAAAGTATTCTGGCAACACTAAAGGGAAGTTCTTCTCTTTTTGCATGGCTCCCCAAAACAGAGCCGACTGTTTCAGCTTCCAAATCTTAATCTATTATCATCTTTCACCTCATATTTTAGCTTAACTTGGTAAATGTAAACGTTTCGAATCTTAATAAATCCGTTTTCCATAATTTTAGGTACTTCTTCTGTTACGAAAGCAGTCATTCTTTCTTCTTGTGTTATTTCAACCTTTAATTTTTTTTATATACACAAAAGCAAATGAACAAAACATTGCTTTGTCTTGTTTTTAATCAAAAACGGACCAAAAATAATTGTGCATGTATGTATATTTTTCAGTTTTAAACATTGCATAGAGCTGCAGCATTCACCTGCGACCACCAGATGGAACAAACTCGCCATGAAGCAGATTTTGTAGCTCCAGACTGAGAATCTTGTGATCTTGGGTACAAGATGTTCACGTCTGTTGACAAGTTTAAAGCGCCGTTCTTGATACGCAACGATTGTATTTCTTATAAGGCAGGAATAATTTTACAACACAAAAACATGGATGCAAGTATAGATATTTATCAGTTTACAGTCTTTTGTTTTTACTGCACTATTTCTTAACTTTGTGCAGCTACGGTTGCCGTTGGTGCAGGTGAAAATTGCTGTTGCCAGACTTTAAGGATTTGTCATTTGTAAGCTAATAAAAAATAAACCTGCATTTTTATAAGGCTCCCTGCGGCTTTGTTGCCTCGTTTCTGTGTTTGAGGTTTCGCCTGTAAGCACCTCATCTGGCCAATGTACACAGTGGGGGTTGTTAGGTCAGTTTACAATGACAGGAGTGTATGCTAGGCTTCTGGTCAAGTTCCTATGGCAACTGAGAGGTTCTTTTACCGTCTGCCCCGTCTTAATTCGTGTTTGCGTGTGTGCACTTGTGTGTGTGTGTGTGTGTGTGTGTGTACAGCCAAATATCCCAGTGGGGTGTTATCTCCTCCCAGCAAGGTTTGCCTTATCGCCCTGACAGCCGGCTGGTTGAGGTTCAGCAGAGTGGCCTAACTAGGGTACATACAGATGAGCAGCGGGGAGGGGGAACCAAACGTATCGAAACAAAGATAAGAAGCCATGAACGATGGAAACGGTGAGCAGGGATGGAAGGATGCAACAGAAGAAAAAAGTGGAGGGACAACAGAAGTGGGTCACAGAGATAAGAGCCAGTTTATGTCAACAAACCGCAGAGATTTACATGAAGCACTCACTCATAGCCTTTTACCAAACATTACTGCAAGTATGAGATAAATCTGGACTAATTGTCCCAACCTCTCAAGTCTGTACTGTTCAGTGTAAATAGTAATAGTTTCTGCAGACTTTTCTACCTGAAAGCATACACCTACTGAGCAATCTACCCACACACAATATGCACATTTCATTCGAAACAATGCTGGATGATGAGATTTTGAATCCAGAACCAGTATTCACCTTGGAAAACCTGTTGTTACCTGGCAACATGTGGAGTGTTTTGTTGGTAAAAATGACATGCTTCATAGCGATGTAAATCCATAGCAGGAACTGTGCACACATGTTGATTTCTCTCAGCAGCTTCTACATGTATAGAAAATCCAAAGTGAGGAACACACAGTAGTTTCTAAATCGATGGGTAAAATTACACAAATTAATGGAGAGGAAGAAAAACATACACCAATCAGGTGTGGCCCACCTGCCGTGTTTGTCTCCGTTTGCCGACAGCACAGCCCTGGACTTCCCTCGGCTCCTTGTGGATGGTGATTGGTGTGAGTCTCTCCTCACTCTTTCAGGGTAGTTGTGGATGTCCTGGTGTCACTAATCTCCTTCTTGCCCTGTTACTCAGTTTGTGAGGACGGCCTGATGTAGGCAGATTTACACACTGGATCATATTCCTTCCCGTTCTTGACGATTTAACTGAACTCCAGGGGATGTTTGGCACCATAGAGGTTTTTTTTTAATCCATCCTCTGACTTACACATTTCAATGACCTTTTCTCTGATTTACTTGGAGTGTTCCTTTGACTTCGTGCTGTAATGGTACCATGAAGTACAAAAGAACCCTAGTAAATACTGATTAACCAGGATTCCTAGTTAATCAGGAGTACTGATTAGCCAGAGGATGGACCTTCCAGGTGCAGGTGTCTTTACACTACAGTCACTTGAGACACGCTCTCTGCACTTAGGTGGTTTTAATGCCACTCATTGTAAGGACTACTGTCAACCAACTGGACCTCTGTTGAATTAGGTTAGTCAAATGAGATGAGTATTTATGGAGTCACTTATTTCATGTTACACATGGAGAAATTAGTTTTCACTTTGACATGAAAGAGTTTTTCCTTTGTATATTCTCCAGATAAAATAATGAAGAAATAATCAGCAGCATTCATGTCATCAATCCTTGGACATAATGTTACTCCTGATCAGCGTATTCATAGGGAAGGATTTTCAGATATAGTGAATATAATTTCTGCCATAATCAACTCTTCTTCTTATCTATGTAGTCAATCAGGGAGTATTACTAAGCTGTTTTTTCTGATCAAACATAACTGCTTTATTCTCTTTTGAAGATTCTTTGTAACTTGGAAGGCAACAAGAGGTTCAATCATTTCACAGTGTTCAGTGTGAATGCACACCCCTCAAAGGCTTTATACAACAGCTCTACAGAAATCCATACACGAACATCCCAGTGAGAAAACTTCGTTTGCATTCACCTCTGAGTATTGACATGCAAAGTTACATAAGGAGAAGCTGCAGACGTAGGTGCTAATAAAAAGAAAGATTATCTCAGGGCTGATTCTCTGTATTCACAAGTGTTTTGGATCATTGGTGAAAAACGTCGCCTCAGTGAGATAAAAGACAACAACTACAGCATTCTGTGTGCTGTGGTTTGGTAACAAAATAGTCCAACTGAAGAGAGTTACGTCTGGTGAAGACATAAATACACACTCAATGGAACGATTTTCAGGAATGACGACTCAAAAAAAGGGGTATTCTTGTTTTTGAGGGCTTACGGGAGCTGACTTTCCATCCATAACATTTTCGCTCCTTTTATGCAGTGAAACGCGAGGATGGCATTTGGCAGCGTAGTAAGGTGATGCCCAGGGCTCAGAGCCCACGTGCCACAGCACAAGGTCATGTCCAAGTTTGTCCAGAAAGATTGTGTGTGGAGAGGGAGGGAGAGATTAAACGGATGCCCCTCGATGTGCATGTAATATTTAGGCTTTGATGTTGAAAGTGCATAATAACACATTTAAAGTTTCCAGGTTTCTGCTACTAGTCTGCAGATCTTGATCAGAAATGTTTCATGATGTTTGTGGGGCATGCCGCTCTGAACAGACTGCAAATCTGAATAAATACATACATTTGAAATACTTTATTTTCAAAATTATATCAGGGCGTTTAACAGCACGTTTTCTCTGGAATTGATTTTGCCTCTTGGCCAGACGTAAACCTTCTTAAGTCTGAACTACAAAGTGCAAAGGATGTGAAAGGGATCATAAAGGATGGATTTTTTTTATTTTTTTATGCGTTTGTTGCTTTTGAAGTTGCATCATTAATGTATTGGCAGCACGTTTTGGTGTTTGCTGTGCATTTCCACCTGACAACAGTAGATTTTGTCGTTTTATTGATTTTGGAAGCAGTACAAGTAGGAACTTTTTTCATTACGTTTCATTCAGTATTTTAATAGAAATATTAAACATTTTGTGCGATTATAATCAGGGTGTGTAAATAATTCTGAAACTAATTGTATTTATAAATGGATTTAGTAAACACTAATTCGAGAAACATATTTCTTTTGTAAATTATTCCAGCCACCCTGTACCTTGTGCATTTCCCGTTTACTCTTGTAAAGCTGTTAAATGCTGGACTGTTTAAATGTAGAGCTATGAAATCTTTACACAACCTGCGTCTGGAGTCCTGATTGGTGTGATATATAGAGTTAAATATCTATTTCATGATTTGTTTACTGTTTATTTAACAGAAATGTATTTAACTAGAACCCATGTAACATAAATTCAGTGAGAGTAAACTAGTTCGCTGTCTTGGTAATTTAAAAAAAAATAACCTAGACAACAAAGAACGTGATTCACAGAAACCACCAGTTTGTCAAAAAATCCCAGCATGAAAGTGAAAGGGGAACCATGCTGGTGGTTTACTGAAAAGACATTTAGATATTATCAAAAGCAAAGCAAGAGACACATACAGCAAAAGGAAAGCAAGGAAGACATCAATAAAATGGGAAAAACTTTAATTGGATGGATGGATGGATGGATGGATGGATGGATGGATGCTAAACTGTGAAGCTGTAAAGAAGCTCAATTCCCAAATTTCAAGGATTGTCTCTACAAAGTTTGCTTTCACTTTTAAAACACATCATAGACTTAACTGAGCCTTGGGATCTCTAATTTTTCAAGCCCAAAGGAGAATCATTGAAAAAGTTGCCAAAAATTAAGTCTGAACTTTCTTTGAAGTGAGAGTTCAGAAAAATGTTCTGAAAACATAAAGGGATTCTCTGTGGACTTGTGTTTGGCAAGAAGCTGCAGATTGTTGCTCTGGTTGTGGCTTAATGAAGGTACAACATTAATATGTTAATATATACTGTATATATACTGCGACAGACTGGCGACCTGTCCAGGAAGTACCCCGCCTCTCGCCCGGAACGTTAGCTGGAGATAGGCACCAGCACCCCTCCCGACCCCACTGAGGGACAAGGGTGTTCAGAAAATGGATGGATGGATGGATATATACTGTATTATTATAATGCCAGAGTTTTGTTTATAGCGTCAGAAATCATAGATGAGGCTCTGTCCATATCTGAACATTTATATCAATTTTCAAGTTTGTGGCTTAAATGCTGTTGCATTTAGGGCTGGACTTTAACACCTTCAATATAAACTATTCCATTGTAATGTTTGTCCTGCTCTACTTGTTTTTCTTTTTAGATTTAACAGCTGCTTGGCTGGTTAATGCTCTCGTCAGCCAACCAAATCCAGTTTTTGAAGGCAGATGTCATGCAGCTTTTACACATCTTCCCGGTCCTGAACCTGAATCAAATGGCTGAATCGCCTCCCCAGAATCCAGTCAAATTTTCAAGAGTCCCTCTAATGACCTCAGTATTTGATTCAGGTGTGATGAACCAGAGACGCATCTAAAAGTTGTGGGATTTCAGCCTTCAAAGCCTCGATTTGAAGACCTTTGACATGATCTTCTTATATTCAGCTGTATTTACACTGAGATTTAACAACAGACTGAACTCTTTTTAAGAATTGCACAACACCCTTGTTAATTTTTTTTAAATCTATAAATAAAATTGGAAACAATGCGTCATTTGTCTTTCATCTTATTATGTATAACTTTAGATGGTCTACCACATGCATTTATGATTATATGAAAACCTTTGCAAAGTGCCATATACATGCATGTTTCTCAAGTGGAACCAAGCACTTTGAAGTGTTTCAGGAGAAGGTAGTTATTTGCTGGCTGAATGTAAAGCGCTTCCAGTCATAATAATGGTTCCGGCCCTTGAAAGGAGGTGGCCTTCTCTTCAGAGGGGATCAGTGTGGAGATGGCAGAGCCAATTTAAAAACCATTCTGAAATGCTAGCCCGAGTCGCATCCCATTATGGCATAGAAAGTAATTCTATGATTGAATTTTCATCTATATTTTTCCCTCGGCTCGCTGATGACTCATTTTTGGTGAGCTTCAGATGCTCATATAAGCATGCAGTGGGCTGTTTTATGTAACTGTCACAAATTAAAATCAAATGCCATGAAGATCTTTTTAAAAGGATGGCTGTTGAGATCTGAAAGTAATACAACTTTATTAATTTGAAAAATGGGTCATACAAAGTTATGCAAATAAAGATTATTAAAATATCTTATTAGCTCCCAACAAGTTGGTTTTTTTTTTAAAACAAATGTTTTAAGCGTCTGACTCCATCTCCATTGGATATTCTCTCACGTGAATAAAAGTCTCGATTGGATGGGATGGTGGAGAATCAATTGGGAAGCATGCATAATGACTAAGGGCATAGCAACATAAATCTTAGGTATAACTGTATTATTACATTTGCTGAGATACTCTTGATTAATCCCTAAAAATAAACCATATTAGATCATCGGTGGGGAGAATCTGATGTACAGATGGAACATGGCATGCAGTGTTTTTTCTTAATCAGCCATTAAAAGCCTTAAGCAGTGTCTGCCAACTGTACCAGAAAATTGACAAAATTCTGTCTTTACTCCATCCATCCGTCTTCAGCCAAGATTGAACCAAAGGGGCAAAAGGTGAGTGAGAGAAATCCATGTTTCCGTCTCCCAGCTGACACCCTCCAGGTTATTATCAGGGGCCCCAAGGCATTCACAGACTAAATATATAGTTCCTTAAGCAAGAACTGTGACTTCAACAGTGTGATTTCCCAGAAGGGACAAAAAAAAAAAAAAAAGAAAGAAAATAGCTTCAAATCGAGCTGCTAAGGAGGAATCCTGATCCGATGTTTGGTCCATCTGACTCCTTTTAAGTTTGTGAGCATGATGAAAGTCTTGTCCTGAACAGGACCACATCGTCTGAGAGGAGAAAAAAAAAATACTCTGAGGTTCCCAACCCAGAAAATCTCAGTTTTGAGACGCTTTGAGTTCATGTCCAGAGAAAACATGACCGATGACAAGTGGCAGCCCTGAGGGAGTTCAACCCTCGCTGGGAACAGGATCAACTTTGTGCTGAGAAAGCAGAAGTAGCTCTTGCTCAGGATCTGGAGCCTTGTCCAGATCCACAGAAATCATGTAGACTGGAACAGATCCGTCTTTTACTGGAGCAAAATTATTGTTTTTGCGTTTCTCATCCTATATCTATTAAATGATTCACCTAATTGTGTTCAAATATGTTGTTTTTGTGACTATTATTTGTGGTAGATTATGTAATACTGATAAGTACCGTAGTGGAGGGATATTTTACTGTAAATACAGTAGGACATTGAAAAATAAAAGAGTCAGACCAGCACCTAAAATCTGGTCAATAGAGGGGGGGAAATGCTACACACTGCTTTTTGTAAAATACTGAATGTATTTTTTCTCCTGGTAGTTTGAAGAGTCTTTTGTTGTTTTTCATTCTATGCTTCAGTGATTGTGCCTCTTTCCTCTCCACCCATCCAGTCGAGTCACATTGCTGCTCATACTAAGCTCGATTCTCGTGGAGATTTCTGTGCTCACTCAGGCAACGTTGATGAAAAACGTGAGGATTTGATGCAATCTGATGGTTTCCTTGGATTAACTTCCCACTAATTAGGATCTTATAATTTACTAGTTCTACAACACACGGATTATGATGATGTTGAGCTGAATGGATTTGAATTAGACAAATTTTATTTTTATAGCATCTTGAGATGTCTGTCGCCTGAGAAAGAAAAACCTTTTCATGTGACTAAACAGGTCATTGAGCAGATTGATGCATTTGGATCTCAGTCATATCCTGTGACTGTTCATGAGTCACAGCGTCTAATTCGACAGACACAAGATCTCTTCAGGAAAAGTTTGTTTTTTTTCCACAGAAACAAAGTACGTTAGTGATAGTTAGCAAATCGAAATAATTTAGGTAATTCTAAGTCACCTAAAGCAAGAGAATTTTGGGCTGATTTAATCTTAGACAGTAAGGAAAAATGTTTTGTTTCTACATAATGCATGAAATTATAGTGCTGCCAGACCTCAGGTCATGACTCTTCATATATGTTTTGAAAGTCAGAGTCAGACAGGATTTCTCCGTTTGACATTTGACGTTTCTGCTTGACTGAAGTCTAAGGACATGCAGACAGATGGAGGGGATGCAGACAACTTTTCTTTGTTTGATACCAGCTACAAAACTGGCACTGCTATGACCGTCGGGTGTTTGAGTTTTGGTTTTCTTTTCTTTTTGAAACTTTCTTTAGGTTTGTAAAATGGAGTCAGTTGTTATTTCCGTTAGGGTTTTGGCATATAATTTTGTTTCCTTTTACTATCATAACTTTATGTAGCATTATAAATACAACTGAACACAAATTTAAAAGATCTGAAGTTATTCTATTTCCTTGTGTGACATTATGTTTCTCTCTGCGTTAGTTTATTGCATAAGAATCCAATAAACTACATTGAGTTTTGCAGTAGTATCAACTTAAATGTCTAAAAGTTCAAAGAATGTGAAAACATTAGCAAGACTCTTTAATAATGAACATAAAAAAGCTAATCTCTTGAAAGTAAATGGATGTAGCTTTACATTTAATTTGCACTGCATTAACATGATCCAAATATGCACATTAACAAGTCCAGGAGATGACTCAGAATTTATTTATTTTTTTTTATATTTATGTCATTTCCCCCTTGTTAATTCTTTTGTTTTTAGCTCATTCTTTTGCTCTACCAAGATCCCAGCCAATCACCGGGGCTAATAGAAGCAGGCAAGTCCATCATACTTGGCTAAAGACCATCAGAAGCCAAATCCTTAAAGCCGGCTAACTGTTCTGTGTCATCATGTAGAAAATTATTTATCAGCAGTAACTAGAAGCTTCACGTATGTCTCTGAACTCCTCTCCAGATGCCGGATAATTTAAAAACATTTTCACGACATGCTCACTTCCAACATGCCTTTATCCCAGTAAATATGAAAAGGAAGGATTCGCTCACCTGGACTGTTTGTCATAGTTTTTGAGGTTATTTAAAGTCTGATAACAGCACATCTGCTTCGCTTAGCAAAAGCAAACATTACAGAGAGAATGTATATTTGCTGCAAACATATTATAGTCCAACACTTCCACACAATATCATTCAAACCACTAGCAGCCAAATGCAACAGGTGTGTGATGGTCATCTTGGTCAATGAATCCAATCCCTTTCTCTGAAAGATATCACCAGTATCCAAATCACAGCGATAAATATGTCATATATATGGTAATATTGAACACTAAATGTGATTGTGCTTTTCCTTATCTGAGTGGATGGCTTTCCACCTAAAGCAAGCCTGCCTCTTATATATGTGCTGCATGCTGTTTGTGCCGTACAAGAACTGCTTCATTGTGATAATGTAAATGTATAAGGATTCACTTTTTTCTGAAACATAATAATAATAAAAAAAACAATCTAAAGGAAATTCACTGGACCTGAAGGGATTCATGAATATATTTGTTTGTTTATTTGTTTATGGCTTGGGGGGAGTATAAGAGGGACCATCATAGCAAAGATGTAGCCGTTTAAGGCTTTGTCTAAAATTACAGGGAAATTGATCTCGGTTTCAAGCACTCACAGCGTGCAAACATTGTAGGAATAATTTGCAAAATCAACTTTTTTGAGCTTTATATCATGTTATTCTGTCCCTCAAACAAATAAGCAGAGCCAAAAAGACTCAGGGGCATGCAAAAGTAGAATCCAGCAGGGAAAGACTGAAAGTAAGAGGCTTAAATAGTGGGGAGCAGATTGCTGATAAGTTGCAGGTGGGTGATTACAAATCTGGAACAGAAGGCAAACAGGCTGAGGACTAATAACACGTTGGGGAGAATATCAACAAAAAACAGAGGGATGAATGTTAAAAATGCTAAATACTGTTTAGCAATAATATGATAAACTGTCATTTCCAACCCATGTCGTATTTTTCACGACATAAATTCTTAATCACACATTTTTACACACATTTTATAATGATGCAAAATCACACACATCAATAATGTTTAGAAATTAGGTTAAAAAAAAATCCAGAATTATTTACAATTCATTTCTCAATTTCCTTTTCGATTAAAACAGTGTTTTCTGATGTAAGAAAACTATTACTGCCATTCCCAAACAGCATTACATAGTCTTCTACTAGACTTTGCAAACACTTCACCCACCTCAGCATGATAAATGCTTGAAACTAAAAGTGATATTTATGATTAATTCATTTAATTCACTTGGGAGTGTGGCATCGGCTTTGGAATATTATGTCAGTCCTTCAGTATATCACAGCTGCCTACTGTATGTCTAAAATAAGATCAGTGTGTCCAGGAAAGAAGTTTTCATATTTGGTAAAGACTTTTAGAAAATCATATTAATTTAATGTATGCCCAGAATTTAATCCTATCTCTAGAATAATCTCAAAAGACCCTTTTTCCATTCAGTACAGGAAGAGAAGGAGGTAATTTCAGAACCCAATCCACACCAAGAACTTAGATCCATTCATCTTAAAAACTAGAGGTGCTTCCAATGATTTGTAAATCGTCCCATGCATCTGATTGCCTGTCGTCATTTTTTATGGACCACCCGGTGTGTTTGCAAGTGCCCCCCAAAAAGAAGCTTTTTCTCACACTCTGGGTTCAGGCGTCAGACTTCAGAGAAAATGGAGCAATTCAGCTTCAGGGGTTGGCAGGAGCTCCTGTTTTATATTGCTCTCAAAGTCCAATCAAAAACCAGGTAACGATGTCACTCCATAAATACTTCAAACCCTGAAGAGGGAGCAAAGAGGCCGGTGAATCATTTTCTGCATACTTCTTTTGAAAGAGTTCATGTTTTTATATATGCAATGGTTGGAGCTTTGGAGTGAAAAAAGTGAAAAATAGATGACAAAGTGATTGAGACAGAAGAGAGATTATAAAAAACCAAGAGTGGAGGAAGAGCAATT
Organism: Poecilia formosa; assembly: GCF_000485575.1. NCBI lineage: Eukaryota > Metazoa > Chordata > Actinopteri > Cyprinodontiformes > Poeciliidae > Poecilia > Poecilia formosa. Next base: position 432,140 of record NW_006800181.1, read on the forward strand.
ACAAGTGATTAGAAATATGTGACAACTATCATGAACAGAATCTAGTTGATTTTTTTTTATATTTAGCCTCATATACACACAGAGGCGTGATTTCTTTTAAACATACGAGAGAAAATCAGCCGCAATCTGGAATCAGTCAGTCAGACAGGTGAGGACCTGTTGACTTTAATCAGGTACAAAGCTACAACTTCAGCTGATGGAATATAAACGTACGAAAGCATGTTATTGATGTACTCTCTCTACTTTGGTACTGTATACTACCAATATCACTACTACCTCTGCTTTCACTGCAAAACACTTGCTTCCACTTATTTCAGAAAAGGAAGGTCAAGTGAACTTTTTTCCTTTTGTTTTATTACCCTTCCTTCTTAATAGCATCGGACTGAAAAGAGAAACTGTCAAAATGATCAACATTTGCAAGTGAACTAAAGTGCTGCCACACCACGTCTTGTGTCTCCTCACTGCATGTTCTGCTGTTACACTGAGCAGATGGTGGTGCAGCAATCTGACATGCTCAGGAAATCTGGCTTTACAGTCAACACAAAATGGTTACAGTGTTAGCAAAGGAAAACTAAGAAATCTGTTTTCATGGGGACAAAATCTGCATGCTGACACTGAACCAAACTGCGTGGAAAATGTTGAATGTTTTAATTTTTTTTCTCAATGCACTCAATAGTTTCTGATTTTCACTGTTGCTCGATGTCAGGTCATCAGTCCTTGGCTCAGTTCATCTTGTTTTGTTTCTTTTGTGCTCCATGGTTGTTAAAGTTCTGTTGTGTTTTCATTCTGTTTGTTTGTCGTTTAGGTTTTTGTGTTTCTCCAGTGTTTGCCTTATTGACCACTTGTTTGTCTGCACTCTGCCTTACTTATTCTTTGCTTCTTGTTTCTGTCATCCTTGCTTTACTTTAGATCAGTCTTCCCCTAGCTGTTGTTTATTTAGATCATTCTTTTGCAATGAGTTTATTGTTTATCACTGTCAGATTTTCTCTCTGCACCATCCTGCCTGTCTGGTGTCCAACCTCAGATGCAGCGTGTTACTAATCAGCCACCCAAGAGTATTTTATTTGCACTTCTCCTAACAATAGAGGTCAATACAAGGAAATATTTTTATGAAAATAAAAATAGGCCTTGGGATCCAAAATAGATCCCACAGAGCATGCAAGTACCAGCAAAACTTAAAAGAAACAAACACAACTAGATTTCAAAATTAAATCTCATTTGAGAACAAAGACTGTGTTTTTTTTCCCTGTATGTATTTACAAGTCGCAGAGCGATGACTGTTAGCAGGGAAGCGCATATCATCCGAGTATTTATTTTAATAGAAGCAAGCAGCCTGAGGTTCTAATTAGCATTTATTACTAGGATTATACCAGAGCTTCTTAACTTCTATTTTTCCAAAAGGTCCCATCTGGCCCACTTTACCTCTTCTCAAATCTCTGTGCCTGCTGCGCTCCCATGCATGAAGTGATAAGCCAGCAGTAAGTCTCTGCCTGGCACAGTTTCTGCAGAGTAATGCCGCTTTTCATGTCGTGGTGGAGGCTGGACAACAATCTGATTAGTTTGTGCTGAGTTTTTACATCTACATACGCATGAGAGAATGATCTCTCATTCATTTACAACAGACTATTGAAGTGAATACTGTGAAAAAGTGAGATCAACATTTCTCATTTAGCAGTACCAGTTCCAGAGATGTTAAGATTTTTATACTCTTGGCGTTTGTTCCGATCCAGAAAGATTTTATGCTTTGCTGTTGGCTCATTTTATTTAAAGTCTTCCACATGAACTGCTTAATGAGACTCAGTTTGTCGTCCTGATGTGTTTCTCCTAAAGTTTACATACATAAAACTACTTAAACAATTTAGGAAAGCCTGCATGATGACATTGTTGTTCCACTAGCTTCTGGTTAAACGTTAATTCAGGACATTTGAAGTTCTTGGTGATATTGCTGTGGATGTATTTTAGGGAAACATCTCTGTGTGACATCACAAAACAAATATAAACAGATTGTCCAACATATAAGGAATACAATTGTGGACTTTCTAAAGTTTGCAGATGCCTGGGGATCCATGTTCGTCTGCACATGTTCGTCCAGTCGTCAAACCACTGAGGAAGACGGGTTCTGTGTCCCAGGGATAAATGCATATTAAAATGCAGGAGTGCAGGTGCATGTTAGTAATTACTCTATCATTAAAAAGTTAATATATTTCAGTGATTTAATTCAAATGGGAGGATTCTTGAGAGTCTTGAGTTATTATGTGTTTCTTTATGAATGTATCACTGCATTAATGCTGCCTGGCATTCAGGAATCAGCTTGTGACTCTGCTCAGGTTGCTTTAATAAATCCTTAAGCTATGTTATTGATTCTGGTGTCTTTTTTTTTATCCAGTTGATTGGTCAATCCAGATGACTGACCAATGGTGATGGTTGCTAAAGCAGGTATTTGGCAGTATGAGCAGGGATTAAGTAATGGTGAAAATCAACATTGTATTATCTGCTAGATATGATTTACTTTACTGCATCAACTTTCTCACTGTTTTTATAATTACTCTCTTTTTTGGAAAAATAACACCTGCAGGTGTGAACCAGTGATGAAGATTTAACGCTGAACATGTTAGTTACTTTTTACTTTGTTGATTGAGATTTGATAGAATATGGAAAATTCCCAACATATTTTTTGGTCGTGAAAAATTATATCATCACTCTGTGAGTGTGCAGAATCATGTATTCATTTTCTCTGAATTTTTCTCCTACATGGCTTAACAAGCGTAATGAAACTAAATAGTAATTGCTGTATAAATGTGTTACAAAATGTATCTTTAAATCAATTCTGTCATAGGATAATTATTTTCTTTGTTTATATAGTCAGATAATTTCATTAAATACATAAAAGGCTCGATTAGGCTAAAAGTGAAACAATCAAAGGCTAAAATATGACTAAAATTCAACAGATTTTAGTCAAAAGAATTTAACTGAAACTAAATTAAAGTCTTCTGTCAAACTAACGGTAAATGCAAGTATGAAATATTCTTATTATAAGCACAACCTCTTTCTAGAAACACACTGCTGTGGTGTCTGCTTTGAAAGCTGCTGTTTTACACCTGAAGGACTCGGGTACATAAGACAGACATATCTCTCTCTGACACGAACCTCAGAGCGCAGCACAAAGCGTTCAGCCCTCTGAAAGAAGAGGATCCCAATCATCACACACGCTTTCATGCTCCAACATCCGCTGCATATCTCACCGAACACATTACCACAGCAAAAAACTATTTCTTTCCGCCAGTGCTAAATTCGCAGAGGAAATAAAGGAAAGGAAAATCAAAGCATACAGATGCAAGGACACGGTAAACAGCAAGCAAGAGAATAAAAAACACAGACTTCATAAGTTTGGAACAGGACGTAAAAACAAGGGAGGTTTGATCTTCAGTGACGTGCAAAAGTTGTTTTTTTTTCACCTCTGGAATTTTGTGACCTTAAATCCAGAAATTTCTGGAATCTAATTAATACTCTGGTGACTTCTGAGGGCTTCCTTTTCCTTCTACTTTACAATTTTGCATTCTTTTATTTTGTGATGTCAAGTCAATAAAACACATTATTTATATGTAAATGTTCAGAAGGAGTGAATATATTTACAACATGCCTCATATTGAGCCTCGATACGAGCGCAGATCTTCCACAGGGTCACACTGAATCTCACTTTCACTTAAATATCAACCTGTACTCCAGATTCACAGTGTGTTTGTAAAGATGATCTTGTTCTGTTAAAACAACTTCACTGTCCTCACTTCAGAGGACGAGACACAATGATTAGAGATTGATTTGCCTGTCCAACATACAATTTGTATTCCAGTTTTAGACACATTCAGACAACATTTGTGAGGCACTTTTATACCAGCTGAAAACACAGAGGGCTTTAAAGAGAATAAGTAAACGACAAAACAGGAAATATCCCACTGCCAATACGGCAAATTTGAATAAAATCAAAAATGGAAGGAAAGGCAACAGAAACAAGCATGTTAGGTGTATCCTATTCTTTACTTTAGATACTCAACATTTTCTACAGTCTACTTTGTTACAAAAGAAAAAAAAAGTATAATTCATATAAAAAATAAATAATAATAAATAAAAAAAACTGTAGTGTGTTGCCAGGCAGAGTGGTTTACCAAGAGGGGTGAGGGGTCAGACTAACATGCACATAATAATGAAGAAATAAGCGCTTAAATTTTGTGATAAAAATAGTATTTTAATAGTGAAAATAGTGTTTAAAGCATTGTGTCTGACTGCGTGTGTGAAAGGGAGTTTTATTACCACTTGGTGATGTAACTTCATACCAATTTAATGTTTTTGATTGTTGATTCAATGTTGCATGACTCTGTGTTTTTGTGTTTAATGATGTAAAGCACTTTGAAATGCCTTGCTGCTGAAATGTGCTATACAAATAAAATGTGATTGATTGATTGATTGATTGATTGAAACACACATGTGATCCTATTGGCTTCCCCTGACTGTGTGCTGTTTTTGAATTGTAGACCGCGTATTGTTTTGGCAATGGCAACAGAGGAAGTGAACAAAGACATTTAGTCTATGTCGGCCACGCTTCCAAATACTGAGCAATTAAAGTCGGAGCAGGAGGGAATGTTCACGACATTTTATTGCTGAAGATGTTGTGGCCCTACGGGGTAGTTTACAGTTCTTGGTAAGCTTCATAGCGTAGCTTCCTTTATGATTACATATTTCACAGCCAAACTTTAGTGATTGAGTAAAATCAGATGTACTCATTTTAAAACGTCAACAGTCTAAGTAATTGTTTTCCATTAGCCACAGATCTGAAGCTTCTGCACGTAGCAAAGTGTAGAGCAATGGCTAATTCAGCCATTGTTCAGGCTAGTTCAGCCCCTTTTCTTCACTTGAGTGTCCAGTATATCACTTGTTTGGCAGTTCAAATGAAATAATAAAGTTGCTCTAATGATGTAAATCCATGACAACGACAGTAATTTGATCACACACACGTCCACGTGTTCAGTCAAGTGTTAAACACTGTGCCAGTTTATCATCTTGTTCCATAATGAGCTGTAATGCGACAGCCCTGAAGAAGCAGCTATGTGACAGTCCTGCACAGTCTGGGTCACCGGCACAGCAGAGGCTAAAGGTCAACATGAAGGACAGCGAGACAGACGGGGAGAAACATTTCCCTCTGATTCATACATCGAGCATGAAACAAAAGCCTGCAAGCCACAAGGAGAGGCTGTCGTCCTGAGTCTTCTCCCTTCCACTGAAGAGAATGAGCAGAGCCAAAGCCGCATACATGATAAAGAGAGAAGTTCTGTATGAAATATCTAAAATTATCAGCAGAATTATTTATCTTAGCTCAGTATTGACTCATCCAATGTTATGTAACAAACTCAGAAAAAGCATGGCACAAACCTACTTAGGGAGAAAGAAAAACTGAAATGGAAGAAAAAGTGGTGGAAAGAAGTTTGGCCGCAACACTGAAAACAAAACAAAAAAGGTTTTGTAAGTATTCAAAACTCTGTTGAAGCTTATTAAAATTTTAAACATGGATCTACTTCAGTGTCTCGGAGGAGTGTAATGATAAATCCAGCTCACAAGGCGAAACGACGTACTGTACAGGAAGATACAGGATTTGGAGAGAATCAGCATTTTGTCGCTTTTGCAAATAAAGTAAAGAAAATATATGTTCATGCAAATAGTTCATGATGTCCCTGCACATAATTTATCCATGTCAAATTCTAAGATGTTCCTTATACCAAAGAAAAAAAAAATCAACATTCACATGTCTACAATAAAGTCAAAGTCCTAATCCTGAGTCTTAATAAAGTCATATGGCCAAATATGTAAGCTAATTATTCAGAGCTTGATAGACAGCCATATACTTTGAGAAGACATCTGAATAAAATATAGCTTTTTATGCTACAGTAAACCTCATCAGCAGCTACTGACGTACGTTTACGCTGCAATCTGCTCCTCAGTCGTCACTTCTTATCTCAGTTCACAGTCTGTGAAGCTTTTGGTTGAGAGAAAAGTAGGTCAAACTTTTTCCTGCGCCGGCATAGCTTTAGTTCGGCATGTTACATCGAGTAAAGATTTTAATACTGAAGTTTCCCCTGAAGACAGAATCACCTAATGTGAAATATTTGAGGTGATAATGACTCTTTGTTAGCCTGTATCACCTCACTGGCACTAACTGAAAGTATCCACTGAGTTAAAACTCCACAACAACGTGGCCCAGATATGTCACCGTTACGGACATGAAATTACCCACGATCACACAAAATTAAACAATGATAGCTCAACACAGCTGCAGCAATTCACCCTGGTGCGGCGCCGAAACAACGAGATCCAGGAGGGAACGTCTGCGTGAGGAAAATGAAGCTGAACGAGAAGTCTTGATGACTCAGTTTCTGGGTCACAGCATCAGAACTGCATATTCATATTTATTTATATATCATCTACTTGAGGGAAAAATATGTGGGTCACCATATTAGAATGATGCTGCTAGAAATGCACTGTCATCTGAAACTAGGAGATGGATGGAGGGGGAGTTTGGTGAATGGGTGAGTGCCAGGGAAATACCATAAATAATCATAAATATTACAAGGATATGGTCAAAATAACCTACATGAGGCGGTTTATGCTGAAAGGGATTTAGGATTATGGCATCAGATTGATACTGATTAAAGTGGATTTTAGCTGATCAGAAAAATATAAGAATAACCTGATAGTGTGTATTGTGGTATGGGGGTGTCATGGTAACTGAATTAAACCCACTTTAGTAAATTAAAGTTTTTACATGACAGATGTGTGTGTTTGAAAACCACATTTAGATTTAAGACCAATTTGCAACAAAATCACAGAATTTTACAGTGTGACGACGTAAGTCCAAACACTTTTGCTTTTTCACCCCGTTAAATATGGAGATAAAGAATTAGTCTCACAAAACTTCACTGAAACAAAATGCTTCAGTGTCAGACGTCATGAAATGAATGGATGGTGGTAAATTTAATATGAAAAGGTCAACATTATAAGGTGAAGCAAGAGTTTTATTTTCTCACTTAAATCAACACAGAATTGTCATGACGCAGTCTCTGGTCTCTTTTGTGCTTCAGTTCTGTATCAGGTTCAATAAATTATCCATTTATCATGACACTGTCTATTCTTCCATTTTATATTAATCCTGTCCATGGTCATTTGGAGCTGAAGGAGGAGAAAGGAAAGCTACACCCATCATAAATCACAGTAATGATGGGAATTCAGCAGGTTCTCCTATGGCTCGGTTCACTAAGAAGAGCTAACACCTTTAGCCTCTGATTAGCTCCTCAAGCTTTTTTGCTTCTGAAATTTGTTTATTACTAAATTGATATTAAGATATGTTTTTTAAAAAAAACCTTACATTTTAAAGAAAATTACATGAAATTACCTACATTTCTCAATGTTGTTTCCATGAACGTTTTGCAGAAGATGAGTTCAGTGTTTCATACAGACTTTGGTGTGAAATAATAAAAACAGCTTACTGTCAGTTCCAGGTTTCATTAGACTAACTAAGAGGGAAATTGTGAATAATGCCAAAGGAAAACTGGTGAGCTGTCTCTGTTGACATGCAGAAAGCGGATATATCTCTGGAGACGTTGGAACGTTACTTTAATGCCTGTCCTCCTCCAGCAGCTTGTAGAGAAGAGATCCATGAACAGTTTCTATGGATGGAAACACATGATCATTAACATGAAAACATCAAGGATTGAGATTTTTTTATTATTATTATTAAACATCTTGTCTACATGTAAAGATTGGAAGATGTGAATATGAAAGACAGAGAAGAGGTGATAGACTATAATCCCATCAAATATTTATATATTTTCTATACCTTCTTCAGTGTTATATCTGTTTTAGTTGTGGACATCTGACAAAGAAGACAACATTGTTAAAATTAAATAAAAATGAATTGATACGGTGGAAATAATTCAAAATAAATGCAGCTATTCTGTGGAAAAAATGCACCAGCCGCAACATCAATTATTTTTCCCCCTTATTTATGCTTGACATTTTGTACTTGATCTTTCTCTGTTTTGTATCCACTTCGTAAATAAGTTTGCTAAGCTCAGTTTCCATGGAAACGCTGATTTTCAAATGAACCTACCTGATCCTGAAGCACTTATCATTTATGTGAAGTTGTTGAAATTAAATGCTTTGTTTAATTTAGAACAAGCAGCTCAAAGGCTCCTGGGTTTTATTTATTTATTTATTTATTTATTTATTTATTTATTGTTATTTTGACCAACGAATGTTTTTCTTTCAATTTCACAAAAATGTGAAAGTAACAACATGTCCCTGGGCAAAAAATGCCACAGATTCCATTTTATTTCCATCTTTTCACTGGTAAGTTTGTTTGATTATATTTTTGCAGAGACATTATTTCCAACAAATATTGACGATAAATTCTAAATTCTAATTTAAAATACAGATTTTACCGTATTTATGCGCTAAAATTCTGGCAACCACAGCTGCCGGTATCTTACCGTAAATTAGGGACATTTTCTTTTACAGTGTGGTTTGTGACAAATAATTTCTTGACACTTTTGCCTTCCTTAGAGAATGGCTAAGCTGACATGTCATACATTAAATATAAAGTCATTAAATTCCCTCAGAATGATATACCACTGAACTACTGAGTGAAATTTAAAATAGTTGTGTTCAGTTCTTGAATAGGTTTAAACTGAATCCCATTTGCAAAGCTGTAAATAGCTCTCGCCACAATTGATTTTTCATGTTGCTATGAAAAATCAACATGTTCCTGCATTAAAAATATACCTGGAATATTGGTTTCGTCCATTTATGCATGGTGTAGAAATCCTTCAATCTCTAATAGCAATCATTTGGCCGATCATCACACAGCATCTTTTTACCCAAAGCTCCTGGGAGCTGCAATCACCAGCTGAGCTCCCATCCCACAGAGCTCCTCTAGACTAGCAGCAGCAGTAGCAGCAGCAGCACTTAGCAAACACCAGCTGATGGATCTGCCTGTCTCCTAAGCTTTTCATGCAAACTGCAACACTCCAAAGAGTTTGTAATTGTTCTTTGGAGTGTTGTCAAAGAATCATAGTCGTGATGGTGTGCTAAAGGGAGAGAGTCGGAGAGGGTAAAAGTGTCTTAAAAAGACAGAGGCTAAATTCAAGGAATGAGATAGTGCTATGATACAAGTCATATATGATATAGCTTTTTCTGTGTGTGCCTGGAAAATACACAATACAATACAATACAAACATAAAAAGGACTCAACCTGGAGGCATCCTGATCACATGCCTTAAAAATCTCAAATGACTTCTTCTTTTGTTTGAAATCGCATGAAACCAAACCGAACTGGTCAAAATATATTTAGGATTAAAAGAAGCGCCTTCTCCAATGTCAGTCCGAGCTGCAACTGATGAGTCCCTGATGTGCTGATATGTGGATTAGGAGTCGACAGCCCATCTTCTGTCAGACCACGACAGACTTTAAGATTAACAGAGAGGTTTAGGATGAGTCATCACCAGCTTCGGTTGAGCTCTGACTAAGTTTGCACCTTCACGGCAGAATACATAAACATTTAGAAGTCAAAATAAACACACACAAATAATTCCCTATTTGAATATACCCACAGTCGGACAAAAACTGAATTTTTTAGAAAGTGCAAAATGTCTTTTGTCTAAATGAAAATCGATTCACATGCTGCGTTTGAAAATTATTTATCAATACATTGACAAAGTTGTTTTCACAAAACAATTAAAATGGAAATCATGATTTTTGCCTGATAGTTCCAATATATGATTTGAAACTATTGATTTAGGAATACCTTCTTTTTGCTTTATTTATTAACAATGTTTTTTTGTTTTTTTTTAGAGGGAGAAACAATATTTTGAATTATCTGTATGTCCTTGTACGTTCAGTTGAAGAAAAAGGGAACTACGTTGAGTAACGTATAACTACTTTACATCTTGTTTCAAGTAATTTTTATCATCTTTTTACCACGTTGGACGATTTGGTCCATCGCCGTGATGATCCAACAGGATGTGACATGGTTGATTATCCAACTGTCACACTGCTGAGCCGAGTGCAAACCGACAAACCATCTGACTGCGGCTGACTCACGCGTGCACAAATGCATGAAGACTCACTCTGTGAGGATATAAATCCTAAATCCCAAGTGCAGTGGAAAAAAATCTTTATCCCACCTGTTACCTGGAAATATTCCCAAAGATTTTGACTCTTATGTAAACTAAACAGGTAAAAATCAGAAAATCAAAACTGATAACGGAGCAAGACGTTGCTAGGAAAAAATACTTTCTCTTTAGTTCTTCTGTTTTTACGTTTTAACATGGGTTTAATTGCAAATTTTTTGATAATTACCGAGTTAGAAGGGGTAGAATTAAATAAGTGTTCACTTCCTCCTGCTCTTTTTCAAACGGATAAATAATGGTAAACATATTATTTTGTTCTTGGTTATGTATGCACATGTTTTCTCTGTCCTACTGATTGCGCTTCCTTTTTGTCTTGTTTTTAAAAACCTGCTTGAAATAAATAAATCATGTCAAATGTGTGCATCTTTTTAGGGCTGTAGATGGCTCACACTGGAGTTTAATGGAGCTCACAGTTAAATTATAAATGTGCACAAATGTTGGAAAATAAGAACTTGAAAATAAGCAAAAATATTAACATTGAATATAAAGAATTGCAATGTGAATGTAGTCTGAGTTTGCCAGGAGGAAAGTAACCTTTTTACTTTACACTAAGCTGAGATTTTTGCATTGACATCAAACCATATGTTCTACTCAGCGTTTGGTTTATCATGTTATGTCAAGCACCGATAAAATACGATAACGTCTGTAACCTCAAAAGCATGTGAAACCATTAAAGTGCAGCGAATATTTTTGATATTGTGATTAAAAACAAACTTCAGATAATAAGTAACACGGACCTGCTGTTCAAACTTTGACTAGGTTTACTTATTGGCTTTCCAGAAATGTCTTGGCTGTGAGTCACCATCATACAAACAGGCTTATTTTAGAAACCAATAGATTAATCCACAGTTTCTGAGGTGAGTCATGATATCTGGCCGCCTGGCTGAGCGGCTTCACTTCATTTGATTATCCATTAGGAGTTCTGCATTTAAGTGGAACAGAGATAACATCTGACTAGTGGGCTTGAATTTCAGCAGTTTTGGTTTCAAGCTGAAATATCATTTGGATGATAATGAGTGTCTCGTTTCACAAAAAATGTATACGGACTAATGTTTGCAAGCTGAATTTACAATTCTCTGAAAGCACCAACCTTAAAAATAATCTTTGTGAGAAACCTAAAATGAGTGGCTGATTCCAATCTATTTTTACTGATTCTTTTTATTTTCATAAACGGAAAACAAAAATAGTCCAGAAAGTGGAAATAATTCACGGGAGATGCGTAGTGTGTGACGATAGGAGCACTTAATATCACGAGGCATCGTTATATTAGTGCTGTCATTTCAGAACAGCATCAATTACATATCAGAAGTGATCCAGCTGCATGACCTGTCCACTGTTTTGTTCCAGTCTGTATGTTAGGATGTCTGTCAGTTAAGCCATATGGATGTTTGTGACAACATCTCTATTTTTAATTCCCATTCAAAGTGGGATGCCGGCCTCAGACATCCCTGATCATCCTCTGCATGCTGCTGCGGCTTCACAAAGCCTTTTCTCTCCTCTCTCCCCTGGGCGCCTGTTAGGAACCGAGACAGCCTTCCAAAGGTTTTGCTGAGTTTGTTTTCCAGGTCACAGACTGGAGTGGGAGATTCAGAGGTAAATCAGACGAATGGGATAATCCAACTATTTCGTTCATGTTTTGAAAAAGATTTGCGTCTCCGTGTGAGAGCTTTACTCCGCCTTATATTTTTTATTTATTTTTAAGGGTTTTTTGGGTACTTTATGTAGCAGACTCAGTTCATTCACATGAATAAAAGTCCCTTACAGTGATGTTTAAAATATTTGTTCAAAACCAACATCTCAATTTGAAAAATTGACATTTTTTTTTAGATTTACTCAAACTACTTTTGTCTGACATCACTGAATCTGAAACAAAAAGACAAACGGAAGAAATCGCTTTTTAACAGGACTGTACATTATAGCAGCAAAACCTTCTCCATAACATTCCTATCTAAGACGTAAACTATTTGGACGCTTGTTAAGAGAGTGTCCTCTGTTCTTTTAAAATTCATGCTTCCACAGACGGATTCATCTCAGCACTTTCTTTGACTGATGCCTTGTTTACCTCCAGATGAGTGGTGCTCAGCCCACTCATTGTCATTGCAATATCCTTTCTGAATATTGCCCTCGGAAAGTAATATGATTTACATAATTCAGATATTAATTGATTGTCACTCCTCTGTTTTGTTCTGGGTCTTCAGACCATTTCTATTAATCATCTAGCCAATATTTAATCAAGTTAAAGGGCACTGATCTAAAACAGTGTCTATGGCATACATTTCAGCATGGATGATTTCATGAGTGCCGCTTAATACGATTTAAGGGACGGACTGTATAAACTGTTCAGTCAGTAAACATGTATCCTGGCTAAAAGGGTTTGTGTGTAATTAAGCTTCATGTTGATTTGTTACCCAACCGTTCTACTTTGCTGCAGGTCAAGGACAGTGAAATGTAAAGCACTGTTTGCATCCAGTCGTCAAGGACACGACTGTCATATTGATTGATTTTGTTTAAGCTAAGTGTTTTTTTAGGGTAGCATTACATCACAACATACAACACCAATGTTCTTTGAAAAGGTGAATTTTTAATTTATATTTGGGGGTTTATTTAAAACCATGCATGTAAGCTCAAATAAATTCAGTACATGCATTCCCACTTGTATTTAGTTTAATCTCCTTCGGAAAGGTGGACGATTTGGGAGTTGCATCTCTAGTCTTCTTTTTCTAATCACCCGCTGCCCCAGAACCACTGGCAGCAAAACTTGCGGTTTAATTTAAGGGTTTAGGTTAAACAAAAGGTTTGGGTCCTGCAGACCGTGGCGAAGTGAACAGAAATCTAAATATCTTAAGATTACATACCATTCGTTGAAATTAAATTGATGTTGGAAAATGAATCCAAAACGTGTTCCAAAATGTTGTGAATGTTTCATTTTCCTTCTTGAATTTTTTCTGAATCTCTTGTTCTGAGTTTCTTGCAATTCAATGAGTGTTATTAAATAAATCCTTCTTATGCTTCAAAAAAAACTATCAGCAGCAGTCAATTATGATCACTAATGAGACTTTTATGTGGTTTAGTCATTACAGAATGAAACACAAAGACTTCAACTCAGTTTATAAAAACCCAAAATAAAATCCATTGATATTCAGTCTCCTAATGAGTGCACATAAAATCCGAATGTCAATATGTTTTGTCTTGTGCATTTTAGTTCTTTGACTAATAACAAATCTTAAACAGTTTATTTGAGGTCAACAATCATGATTTGAGCTCCACGTGAACTTTCTGAAAGTTTGTTGAAAAGAGCCACCTCAACGCCACAGATGGCCGCCAGAGAGAAAACCATTTCAGCATTTAAGCATTCGTATGTCAGCGGGACACAACGGAGCAACTGAGGCTGAAGAAGCCTGCGTAGCTCCAGGAAACAAGTCTAATCTGGTCAAGTATGAATGTCTTGAAAAGAGAGACGGTACTCGTCCGAGTGCACTGAAAATCTCTGCAGAGGTGATGTTGTGCATCACTGGCTGTGTCACAATGCAGATAGAAGACAAGACGCAATGGAAACCCAAAAATAGAAACTTGGAATCAAAACAACCTGCAGGATATATGGAAAATATCAGGAGACTTTTTTTTCTTTCTTATTTTCTGTTTCTGTTTCTGTCTGTATCTGGTGATGAGAAAAGAGAGCAAGTGTAAAACATAAAGTGCAACTGGAGATAAAAATATTCAATATTTTAAATTTGATTCCTGTGAATGGTTTTTGTTACTGTGTCACAATAATATTAGTAATAATTAAAATCTAGAGACATCAGATATTGTATTATAGTTATTTTACAACTTAGAGGAATCTGTGTTCTGCTTTATGGACTAACAGTAAATTTAATATCCCTATATAACCACATTATAATCAAATAGAGTCTTATTTGTTTCCTTTACAAACACCTCAGAGGTCTCTGTCTTTGCATCACTGAAAATCTAATTCAAAATACAACAAAATCCACCAGGTTAAGTGGAAAAAATGAACAACCACCAAACACTAGAGTCCATATCTATAAATTTTTCATGAGATTGATTACATTCTCGTTCTGTTTTTGCTCTTAAAAAAACATTGGACACCTCAAAATGTATTATGAACAAAATTTTGGGTTCCTGCTGCTACAGGTATGAGCAAAGATCTGGTCCAACCTAATGAGTCTGTAGGCCATCAGCCTCACTGCAAAACTTTCAAAATGTTTCTTTATCCAAAACGTTCTGTGACTGGCAGAACTGATCAGCTTTTATCCTCCTGTTTTCTGCTGATAACATTGGAAAGACAAGAAAGTTCTTGAAATATTAAGACCCAAAACATAAACAGGAAATTAATTTTGGAGAATATTTTGGTCCAAACTTTTTCTCCAGTTGCTCTTTGAAATCTTCTGCTGCTGTAAAATATGAAACAGCGACTAAATTGTCTCTCCAGAGTGCACAAGAGGATAAACATGGAAGAAATCAAAGAGCAGTGAAGAACATGAGTGCTTTGCTCGCAGCCAGTGCCATGTCTAATTTGGGGTCAGTGGGATTTTCTCTACTGACCCAGTCGATGCTCAGAACCATTATTACAGCTCCGACAAGCACAATTAGTCAGTGATGAACTGACCAACAAAGCCCAGCTGAATGAGGGTCCCATGACCTTTTACTCTTCATTACATGAGATGAAGACCAGTCAAGTCTCAGGTCTCCAGGGGGAGGAGTCTAAATTAGTCGATAACTTGAGTCACCATCTAATACTCAACACAGTTCATGACAGTTATGGTTACTTCGCACTTCAATGAACTCTGTAGGTTAAGATTTGGTCACCTTAACAATAGTCTACCGATGTCAGGCAAGGAGGCCGGATGGTGTGAGATAAAAGTGCAGGAAGTTTTCCATTTTAAACTGGAACAGCTTTCATTAAACAGGGACAAAGTCCTCCGGTGCAATCAGCCGTTTGCATTAATTCATGCATTAAGTGACATAATCAGAAAATGCAGGCTGCAACAGGCAACTGACTCCGGTTCTCTTCTTGTAAAACTGCCAATATTTGTTTGTGATTTTATTAAGTTAGATTTTTTTTTTTTTTTTTTTTTTAGCAAAGATTTATGATGACACTGATCAGTGCTGTGGCTTAACCTGCATGGAAAACAGGTTTAGAGAACGAGTAGCGCAGATAAATTATGCAGTACGTAAATAGAAAATGCAGTAAAGCCAGTTTGTACTTTTCTAGCTCAAAGCGTTATGAATTTCATTTCTCCAGCGTAAACTCAAACCGAAGGCAAACCTGGATATAACTTAGTGAAGCTGCCGAAGGGGCCGTCAATATGTGAAATAGGGACTCAAAACCACCAACTCCGATTGCAAGAGAACAGCTCACTGATCCAGAACCCTCCTTAAATTTAATGCAGAAGTTTTTTTTTTGTGTCCATCAGGAGTTGGATTTGTAGCATAATGCATTTTTAAGGCTACTAGCAAGAGACTGATGCCTCATCCAGCCACCTGGCAAATATTTCTTGGAAGTGCCTGTTCTGGGATTGTTTACACTGTCCTGCACAGCAAGCCATCTGGCACAAGAAGTGAGGATTCGAAGTGGTTAGTTGAAGAACTGTAGAACTATCTTCACAGAGACCCAATAAATCTTCTTGAACCTGAACAAAGTGCAGCTGCATATTAATTAGGAAGATAGGTAACACTTTATTTCAAGGGGGGTGAATAAGACTGACATGACACCGTCATAAACATGACATAACACCTGTCAGGAACATGAATAAGCCTTCATGAATATTTATGACTGTTGTCATAAAGCGTCATTCGGTAAATTATGACACTTTTAATACAAAGTTGACATTAACCAGGAAATCATTACTGTTTAAACTTTACCTTTAATAACAAAGTTACCTAATTTTTAAAGTGCAATCAGTAATACTTTTATAACAAATTTATATCAGTAATGATTTCCTGGTTAATGTCAAGTTGTCATAACAAAGACATTTTGAATAATGACAACTTTGTATTAAAAGTGTCATAATTTACCGAATGACGCTTTATGACAACAGTCATAAATATTCATGAAGGCTTATTCATGTTCATGACAGGTTTTTATGACAGTGTCATGTCAGTCTTATTCACCCCCCTTCAAATAAAGTGTTACCCGAAGATATAATGGAAGGTCCTTGGGGAACAGCGGAGTTTGTTAAGTTCATCTACAAGGACAATGGATGTAACTGTGATTTTATTTATTACATTTTTTTTTAATTATACACACTAAAACACAAAAAATAATCCTTTGCTGTGCAACTTCATTTATTCCTCCTCAAACTGAATGAGTCTGAAGAGATCGTGTCTTCAGATTCATTTATAAATTGTTGCCGTGCATAAAGAATCGAACAAACATTAAACACACATTTTGAATGAAAAAAGGTGCACGTAGCAAAGTTTTATGATACACGCTGATGAGCTTGTGGCAAATGGTTACAGATTGAGAATCGTTATCTCTCTCTCTCCTGGCTTAGATAATCCTTATCTGCGCCGCTCCATCTCAGTTAAAAGGACCACAGCAACTGTGCTTCCTAGCAGCTAGCCTGTCTGTCCATCAATGAGAAATCCAGTCACAATACGAAAAACCCATCTTTCACCATGCTATTGGGTTTCTAACATCATTTACCACATTAGGTGATAAAACCATCTTATGGTCTTCCAAAGAAAGTCATGAAATAAAAGTAGGAGCCACAAATTTCACCTGAACAGCCATAAACTCCAGACACAACCATAAAGTTTGGATCATCTCAGCCATTAACATTTACTACTCACTATTTACTGACTTACTGAGTATGCGTAACCTAAATTGGTTCAACAAGGTGAGAGCGAGGCGCTGCGATCATCCAAGTGTCATCAATCCGCAGACGGGAGATTTGACGGCGGCGACAGCAGCCCGTTACGACAGGCGACTGGACGTGTGATGAGTTTATGTAAGACTCACTGCTGCATTTAAAATGCATTGCTACATTATTTGGGATTGTACTAATAAATGTCAGGAAATGTCAGAGGAAACCAGCTGACAAGGAGATTCAGCAGCTGCTTTTTTGTTGTGTTAAGAAAATAAATGCTAGTTTTAAAACTTAACATGTCTTGATTGAAATAGCCAAATTATAGTTTTAAAATCAGTAACTTATTCTGGCCTATTGACCTTTATGTTACCTGTAGTTACAGCAGATGGTTTGCTAGGATCTTTTGAACTGCCTTTTGTCTGTGTGGAAAACAATACAGGAGAAGTTGTAGCTTTTCACACTCATCTGTGAAAAGCCATAAAACAGCAGGAGTTCCTGGCTTCAGAGAGGGTCAGAGACAGCGCTTGGTTGGATGAGCAAAGATACGCCTTATTTGAATAAATTAAAGATAAGAATACGCCTTCACTATAAAACTTTCTACACAGAAGTAACAAGTTAGATTTTGCTCTTGCAATTCTCCAAAGACGTCTTTGCTTTTCTTTCTTTCTTTCCTTCTTTCTCTCCTTCTTATTCTTTCCATTTATGTCAGAAAAAAAAATATATCTCTCTGGTGCTCCACAGGCTCTGGTAAAATTATACGCGCTCTCCTATAGGAGAAAAAACTGCAATTCTGTGACATCTGCACTCATCGTTGTTTTTGTGTGGATACACGCGGCCCGCCGGGAGAACCTGGGATCGAAGGAGATCGAGCCAAAAGAGTTTTCTCAAGAAATATTATAACCTAAAATGTTCTTCGACAGTTGCTCCAGGGAACCGAGAGAAACGATCAAACTATCAGTTTGTTAAAGATAAGGACGTATTTGTGAGACAACTGTAATATTAAGTAATGCCAAGGTTGTTGAGTTTGGTGCTCTGTTCTGTAACGCCTAGCAAATCTTTACACTGCGGATTGTTTTGCTGGAAAGATGAATATTGTTTTTGGAGCTGTTAAAAAAATATCTGAAATATGTTTCTTCACACCAGACTAAGACCATCCCACGGCATCAAGGATTTGAGACATAACTGGCAGCAAATTTTGGTGAAAAAACAATTACGACCGCAACACTTCTCTGAACAGTGGCTTTCCTGCTTTTGGAGGGGGGGACAAAGAACATTAAGGCTTTCAACAGCTAATCAGCAGCACTGATTACCATGAGCTGATGCTAAAGAGGTTCTGAAGCCTAAAGTTGTTTATTATATGCAAATATTCCTTAGCTGAAAAAGAAAAAAGCTTCTAATCCATGAGAATGTCACTCCAGTGACATGGCAGAATCAAAATATAACTGCAACATTTCTGAGGTCTGGTTTGATAGAAGAGGCTTGATTTCAGTCATCTGGTTCTCTGGGGGCATAATTAGAGTTTCGATCTTATCAGAGTTCACCTGCAGTGGCATCAAAGTAGGTGGAATTTTTAAAAATAAGTGAAAAGTTCCATTTATAATCGCCAGTGCATAATTCATTCTTGTCAATGTTTGCTGGAAAACCTTCAGGTGGTTTGAGGTGGTTTGTCTCGGGATTTTAGGATTTAAACTCCCCCTCCAGCAAATCAGCAACAGTCTTCCTTCGTCTGCTAAGAAGAAACGCAAGAGGGAAACAAATTTCAGTGCCAATGAAGGTCAACTATCACCTGAGGGCAATACTTCTGTTTGGCATCTGTCAGTTTCCCAAAAGAATCATCTTGTCATCTTTCTGACAGAATGGCCGCTGAAGTGCATCCGCTTTCCAGAGGAGTGTTGGACGCAGACGAACGAGCCAGAGGCTGAGAAACACGGGCCGGCTTCTCCCAACACACACGGCGCCCCTTCTCTGAACACGAGGAGCTCTTGGCCTTAAAGCAATCATTTAATGACACATAATCTAATAATAGTTTGTGTCATTACTTGTAATATTCTTTCTGGAAAGACGGATCTGAAACCACTACGTGAAAAAGTTCCAGAGACGTTTGAGTCGTTTTCTTAAGTAAACAACAAAATAGTAATTAAACTGCCTCGCAAAAGCAAGTCCTACCCTTGCATATTTTTAAGTGATATTATATTGTATTTTTCCAGTGTTTGAAGAAATGTAATACACATTTCTTGTCTCTCGTTTGAATTGACTTTGCCTTTTAGACCTAATTAAGGACACGTGTCCCCGGTGTGCCAGCAACAACACACAACAAAATAGAGCATCTCTTTCTGAATGAGGCTGGGTGAATATTCAAAGGACCCACTGAGACACAAAGGCACATTCAGAACGACTGTGTCACGACGACACAGTTAACAAAGCCACCGGTGGAGCAGGAACTGAGAAAGGCTGGTAAAAATACTCCAGTGAGCTCATACTGAGCTATTTCTGGTACAGATCCAATTCACAAGCTTTCATTGGACATAAATACATGCTGGAAACAAAAGGAATGCTTTAAAGCAGAAAATATTGACTGAGTCAACCAGCAATAAAGCCGCCCGGGTATGCAGTTGTATACAATATTTAAGAATATTTTTGCCAAATCAGACCTGAAAGCTGGTGCTGCCACTGCCATGCTTTGCAGCAGGGGAAATAAAGCAGTCTTAGTTTTTTGCCATGATGTTTTTGCAAGTAACTCAAAAAAAGTTAGATCTTAGTCTTGTCAGCCCAAAGCGCCTCCTTCGTGTTTTCTCTGTCCTCTATGTGGTTTCTGACAAAGTGTAAGCATGACTTTTAACATTAAATGTTTTTCTCTTGTCATTCATCAATAAAAAGACAGATTTGTGGAGTGCTTAAACACATAAACTCCCAAGAAGACACTTTGAAATAAGTGGTTTTGATGCGATAAAACGCAGAACAGCTCCAGAAGGGTGAATCACTCTCAAAGAACCGGAGAACCAATGATATTTCTCACCTAATGTTATGTTCAGCTGCTGTTCCCACGGTGATGAGCTGTGCACCGCTGCCCAGCTCAGGTACAGCTGTCCCCACAGGAGACTGTGTGTGTGTGTGTGTGTGTGTGTTTGTGTGTGCGTGTGTGTGCATTCTGAAAGTGGGAGCTGTTGGACAGCAGGGAGGTGTTACTGTTTTCCCCGAGGCTTGTCAAGACTCCAAGCTGCTGCAGAACCGAGACAGGCAGGCGCAGTCCATAAGACGAAGCCTCTCTTGGGAAATTTAAGAGGATCATGAGCTAGACTTGCTTCTTGTGAACAAACTCTGACTAACTGGAGACAGACAGAGCTCTGCCACAGACACTGCATCGCATCTAATTAGGCACCAAGGACAGCAGAGTGTGATTCAGAGTCATGCAGTGCCACATGCGACTGAGCTACATGTTTCTGTTCTGAATCTAGACTGAATTTTCTGAACGTTGTTGTTTTTTTATATTTTTAAAAACTAGAATTAATTCCCTGACGTAACGTTGCTGTTGAGCTGCCGTAGTTTTTATTTTTAGCTCAAGTTTTAATCATGTATTTATTTTTTGATGTGTGTTAGATGGATCTTTTCATCTTTGTGTTATTAATGGTTTGTTTTATTAATGAATTGCACTTCAGGGACCTGGTAAAGTGGACTAAAATTGAGAATCAAATTGAAATTGAAAAAAAAAAGTCTAAATGAATTTTGCACTAACACTACTGGAGGGTAACACGGTTTGTTTCCTCAAATGGAAAATGTTCTTACACCCAACAGACTCACCAAGAAAAGTTTTAACTAAAGCAAATGAATGACTTGTTTTCTAAAAATCTCTTTCCATCAAGTGTGCCATTGACAGAATTCTGTAGTTTTTCAAATGAAGGATTGCGGATACAGTGGATCTATAACTTCAGATATTTGTTATTAGTGTGCAGATAAATACTGGAATAGATTTTTGTCAAACAGAAAATCAGCAGTATGCTGCATTCTGATTAATGGATATATTAAACGCAACATAGTCAGAAACAAATGTCTACCAATGAAACCAATCAAATGTTTCACCTTTCATTTCCAATATCTGACCAAAGCATGGAAAAATCTCATGATTGCATGAACATACAGTGAAATGAGGGTTAATACGGGGTGAATTTCCTTTGTTTTAGTTTTTTTTTTTTTTTTCTTGCTTAATTCTACTCTTTTGCAATCCTTATCAGAGGTAATGCAGCTGCTGAGATTCATTTTAAGTCAGAGAAAATGTTGAAACTTTGTAGAAGACTTTGAATTTAAGAAACTTCTTGGTTTCTTTTTCTGCACATCGTGCTCTATAAGCTGGTAAACTGACCAATCAAATTGCATCAAAGCAAACATTATGTCCTTCTACCCCTCTATTGTACCAATGCTCCAATGAACATTAACGACTGAGTTGTTTTGTAGTATTTATGTTTTTCTTGCTGTCCTTCAGTTGCAAGTTTTTAGTCCATTGTTCAAAGAGGACTCTCCCTGAATTAACTGATCTTTAAATGCAATAATCTAAACTGTTGTATTGGTTCAAAACTGATCAATTCTTTGAATTGTGTTGTGAATTTTACAAGGTATTCTCATTATTACATACATGCTGTTTAATATTGTAAATTCATTCACCCCTGAATGTTCAAGAAATGATTAAGCTCTGGTGTCGTCTCTGCTCTTGTGCTTTTTCTGGTTCCTGAGCCACAGCTCATTTCAGAGGAGCATTCAAATGCAAATACTTCACTTGAAATTAAGGAGAGACCTGCTAGTACCAGGCTGGCACTTACCCAGACCAGTGAGAAATAATGCAGAACACCTGCAAACACCTGTCAGTAAAGCAGGTTTTTAATCAGCATTGTAAGTATTGGGGGAAATGCGCTCACAGATTAAATATAAAACTGCCACAATCATGTTTTTTTTTTTTTTTATGTAAACCTGACTGTGTAAATCTATACCAGATTTAGCTCCATCCAGTTCCTAACAACTCCAGCTTCCGTGTCACCGCTGAAGAAGATGAACCTCACGCCATGATCCCAGCACTGCAGTGTTTCACAGTGAGGATGATGAGTTCAGGGTAACGTGCAGCATTAGTTTTGCTACCTATCACACATTTAAAAGTGATTTCTGAAAGTAGTTGATTTTAGAAAGATTTGGGAAAACATGCTTCCCATTTCCTTTCACTTCACAATAATACTTCTGTTGCCCAGTTTTTTGTAGACATGCACAAAAATTCAAGTGGTGTTCAAGTCTTTTGCAAGGTAATCTAAGTGTGAATGTCTCTACTATGTCTCAGAACTGATCAAACCTTTTGGATAAAATCTGAAACTCCTCCATCATGAAAACACGTCTGTCTAGATCACATCCAACACCCAGATTTGTCTTCATTTGAATTCAGATAAGCAGCTGGTCTACTCTGTAAATATTAACTCATGGCGCATTTAACAGTCTCTGATTTCAAGAGAAGCATTACAGGCTCTACACTGACTTCATATAAATAGTTTGGTGTAACATGGCTCAGAATTCCCCTCAAAGAGAGAGAGAGAGATAGAGAGAGAGAGCCGTTTATTCAGGGACGGATCTTGTCACATTGGGAGAAACTTTACAAAGCAGTCAATTATCTCAACGCATTTTGATTTCATTTCATTTTCAGTCTGTCTGCACTGCCAGAGCTGATGCATGCAAATGATGCATTCCCCCGAGGAGTTCCGCAGCTGTCTGAAATTATAATCAGGCCTCAGCTCAAACTACATTTTCAATGTTATTCTTGCAGAACAGTTCGCTCTCAGATCGGCTCCTTGTCTGCCGAGATGGCCGCGCAGCACGCGGATTTGCATGCTGCGCGGCCATTGGCTGAGTGGGAGTTGCGCTTCAACAGGCTGCCTCGCTGTGATTGGCTACAACCAGAGGAAGGGGATAGGAGCTCTGGAAAGCGGGGATAAATAGGAAAGTGTGGGAAGACGCATTCTTAATGAGTAACGTAGGGGCAGCTGATGGGAGAAGCCAGAAATTAGCAGGTGAAAAATAAATAAAAAATAAAAAAAATAGACAGGTGCGATTACAAAAGCAGGGTTTAAAAGAATTTCAAGCGAGGGGAAAGGTGTTGGCGTTTGCAGGTGCACAGAAAAGTGAAAAGGAGCAAACTTGGACTTTTCTGGAACAAACTGTCCCAAAAAGGCGCAAACATGTCTCTGGAGGTGAAGGAGAAGACGCAAGTGCGGGTTGTCTTTCTGGGGGCGGCAGGGGTCGGCAAGACGGCTCTGATCAGACGCTTCCTCCAGGACACCTTCGAGCCGAAACACAGGCGCACCGTGGAGGAGCTGCACAGCAAGGAGTACGACATCGGAGGGGTCAAAGTCACAGTGGAGATCCTGGACACCAGCGGCAGCTACTCCTTCCCCGCCATGCGCAAGCTCTCCATCCAAAACAGCGACGCCTTCGCCCTGGTGTACGCCGTGAACAACCCCGAGTCCCTGGAGGCCGTCAAGAGTCTCCGTGACGAGATCCTGGAGATCAAGGAGGACAAGTACACGCCGATCGTGGTGGTGGGGAACAAGGCGGACAGGGAGGAGGAGCGCCAGGTGTCCGCCGACGATGTGCTGGCCACCGTGGAGATGGACTGGAACAACAGCTACCTGGAGGCGTCCGCCAAGGAGAACTCCAACGTGGTGGAGGTGTTCAAGGAGCTGCTGCAGCAGGTGAACCTCCCCAGCCGCCTGAGCCCGGCGCTCCGCAGGCGCAGGGAGACTTTCCCCAAGGGCACCGACTTTCGGCCACCGATGAACAAAACCAACAGCTGCATCCTGTCGTAATGAGGGTCTGATCCACAAAGGCACAACCTGGAGACAGCCCAGTTCAGTTCTGCTGGACAGAAGAAAAAAAAAAAAGAAACTCTGGAGACTTCAGTCATACAAACGTCTACCACTAACCCTGGACAAAGAGACACTTTGGCTTATACCTGAGAGGAGATGTTAAACTAACTCCATTTGTTGCTGCTTGTTGGTGACCTGCTGCTGCTGGTGTTTAGATCAATTTATGGGATTCACATGTCGAATAATGATGATGGAAAATATTCAGGCTGCAGCCTGGAGACTGTTTATACTGGCAGAGTGTTTAAACGGTGTCTGTTATGTTGTGCATAAGTGTCTGTTTTATGTAAATGCTTTTTTTTTTTTGTAATTGAGCAACTGACATGTAGCACATCGTGTTTACAATTTTTAAATTCAAAATGTCGTTTTCTATTGAGAGTTAAGTGAAACGTGGTGAAATACTGTTCTAAACATGAATGCACTTTTCAAATGTGTTTTTTTTTTTTTCTTAAAGTAAGGCACCATCACAAATGTTCATTGTTATTAATTATTAATGTTGTGGCCATTTATTTACAAATGTACTGTACATAAATGTGGAATAAAAACATGCTGGATTATTTGTGTGAGGTGGTTTTAATGTGGCTGAGTGGAGATGCAGGAAAATGAAACATGAAATTATAAAAATATTGATTCAAGTTGATGCTGGAATGAAATATGCTGAAAAACAAATTGGCTTCATATGTGCAAACAAAAATTCTACTGTATGAAGGCTACAATTATTTGTAAATGATGAATTCTTACATTTGAGAATTCTCCAGTAAATTATGAAATGGTACTTTTATATTTTTGGGCAACATAATGAGATAAAACCAGGATCTCCCAGAAACAAGAAGGGAGAGATATTGTGGAGATAAACGTCCATCTCTGAACTCTATACATTAACACTGCTGGTATTGATTTTCTTAAGCACAGTAACTATCAGCTACAGCTCTTCGGTTTCTGTCAGTGAGCCAAAATCTATACTAAAAATGTCAATACTAACCACATCTGTGTTGCCAAAAATGGATCCCTTTTTATCCCTGTTTACATTCGTTGTGAAGGTGACTCCAAACAGCTGGTTAATGTCCACTGGACTGATCCCTGGCACACAAACTTCATGCTCCACTGAATCAAGTTCCCAGTGTTGGAACTTGCTGCCATCTGCTGGTGAAAAACATAAATGCATGCTTTTTTTTTTTTTTTTTTTCATCTGCTGGTGAAAAACATAAATGCATGCTTTTATTTGTTTT
>NW_006800181.1:457349-458668 GCF_000485575.1 Poecilia formosa
TCAATACTAACCACATCTGTGTTGCCAAAAATGGGTCCCTTTTTATCCCTGTTTACATTCGTTGTGAAGGTGACTCCAAACAGCTGGTTAATGTCCACTGGACTGATCCCTGGCACACAAACTTCATGCTCCACTGAATCAAGTTTCCAGTGTTGGAACTTGCTGCCATCTGCTGGTGAAAAACATAAATGCATGCTTTTTTTTTTTTTTTTTTTCCTTCCTAATGTTTAACTTAAAAAAGAATGAAAGAAAAAGTAGGCCAATATTTTATCATTTAATATATAAGTGAGCCAAAGAGCCACTTCCACGAGCCTCTAGAACCACCTATGGGCTGAAGGTCTGAGGCATTTTGTTAGCATGTTTTCCTTTATTCTTATAGCTTGATATGAAGTAATGTTATCCAAACTGGATACTGCAATACTACCATTCAAATTTACAACTGGAGCTAACAGAGTGCAGGCCAGTGTCACAGCCAGCAGAAGAGAAACTTACAGTAGACTTCTAAATCAAATGGCCGGCCTTAACCCTGACAAATGGGACAATGACAATCCACGACATGGAGAAGATGAGGTAACGGCTTTGTGCCATCTCCTACGTCTGAATGAACACGAGGTCCACCTTGGATTCATTGAGTACAAGGCAAGTGGAGGACAAAGCATTCCAAACAAGATGAAGAAATTGCTTGTGGCGGTGGATACATTGTCAGCAAGTAATGCAGACTGTGAGCGTGGTGGGTTCAGTACCATGAATAATATTATCACTGAGGACAGGAGCAAACTGACAACCAAGAATGCTGCAGACCTCCTCAGTTGGACCACCATGCATGCAATGAGACCCAAAGCCTTATGTGAAGACCTGGCTGGGCAAAGGAAGATAAGCAGCTCACGCAACAACTGGCATGGCATGCCAACGCTCTGAAGAAGACAACTACTTCAGGCCTCTGTGGAAAATCTTTTAGGTGTTATGTTTTGATGAGGGGTAGATAAACTTTTGGGTTTTGCTCATGGCCATCTGTTTGTATCAATTTATGTTATACTGTTGTTCCAGGTATCAAATTTCGATGTTTTTGCTTTTTGCTGCTCTAGCACTGTTAAAACAAGCACTTGTTTAAATATTTAAGTTTTATGTGTATACTGTAATGATTAATTATTTAGATAATAATTAATCTATAATCATTATCTAAAATTATTGTTAGGTGTTTATTAGTGCAGTTGTACTGTCACTGTTCCTTTAAGTTAAGAGGCATTTTCTGGTTACACAAAGACGGTTGAGGCACTTTTGAGAGGGAGGGGGTTGTTGATTAAGGACTAAAAGTGTTG
>NW_006800181.1:467724-499058 GCF_000485575.1 Poecilia formosa
GGATTTTTGTATTAAACTACTATAAAACTTGTAATAGGGCCGAATATACATGCACTAATGTTAGTCAGGGTGTTGCAAATAACTTAGAAGTGTCAGAATTCATTCATGATATAATTCGAAGTGTATTCAGATGTTGGTAAACTGCCCCATGCAGACCATCGTGGTTCTTCGTGCAGCCTCTGAGTTGTAGTTTGTCTCATAAGTGTCCGTCTTCCTGTCAGTCTGTATTTACCTTCAGGATGTCCAGAGACGTTTAGCAAGCATTAGTTTTTTTTCTGAGTTCTGCAGAAAAGAAAAAATATAAAACCAAAAATCAGGGCTGTAGTAGAAAGTCTTGTGATTTGAAAAAATGCAACGACAATGCCAGGTGCATTAAATGTTTTTACCCTCTTTCTGATATGTGCTTCTACAGAAGCACATATTTGCTTTATTTATTTACAAATAAAGCAAAAAAAGAAACAGCGGCAGAATATGGAGAAGCCATGAAAAGTTGTGATCCAGAGCCGAATGAATCCACATTCCAGTTATTATTAAGGACAACTCTAGTCTAAAACTGATCTATTGTCTGAGCTACAGGGAGCCAGTGTAAGGACTTTTGTACTTTATTGGTTTTAGTGAGAACGTAAGCAGCAGCGTTCTGGATCAGCTGCAGCTGTCTGACCTTTCAGGCAGGCCTGTAAAGGCTGTTACAGTGATCAGTTTGAATAAACGCATCAGTTTCTCAAGATCGTGTTGGGATATTAGTCCTTTGACCCTGAAGATGTTCAGGCCCAGATTTCTGGCCTGATCAGAAGTTTCTGAGCTAGTCGAAGCAAGCATAAGAATTGTAAGCTATTATTTTGACACAAGCACCTTTCATTAACCAAGCAGCAAAAGGTTTTCTGATTTTATCAGCATAGATCTGCGTCAAGGCTGACTGGCAGATTTAGTCTATGAGGCATATCATCCAGCACAGGTGTCTCCCTTCAGCTCCTACGCGTCTGAACTTGCGCGATTTTTCTGCACAACCTCTGAAAATATCTCTCCTTCTGAAAGACACAACTTTGATAAGTTTTAGCACCAACTTCACCGCCTCACTGCCTGTGGGGGGAAAACAGTTTAAAGCTGAACAAACCAAATGAATCTTCCTCTCAGCACTGCATTTGAATACTGAACAATTCAGCTGTTCTCCATGTTGGCCAGCTGACAAAAAAGGTCAGTGTGCAGTTCCTCAAATGGCGATGCCTGGTTCCTCTGATTGCAACCTGGGGAGAAGAGAGCAGTTGTTACTGCTCAGGTTTAGATCCCCCCCGCTGCCGCCGCCGCCCCACCTCCCACCCTCTCCTCCAGTCCATCAGATTAAGCTGCACCAGGTTTCCTGTTTTAATTTGAGGAAGTGGCTCGGTTAACGTTTAGCGGCCAGTTCCTCTTTCAGTCCACATTTAAACATTCTTCCGCAGTGCGCTCTCTCAGTTGCAAAATGAAGGAGGCCCGGCAGCTTCAGTCACGCAGGTGTGTGGGTTTTTATATTTTGTTACGCGCTTCCATAGCATAGATGTCAGATAAACTCAGGATTTCAGAGTAACTCCCAGAGCAACTGTGTTTTATCGTGTAAAGGAGACTTTACTTGGAGATCTTCAGGCGTTTTTTTTGTTTGTTTTCGGGTCATCTCAGATGAAGTCTCTGCCCCTGGACTTGGTCAAAGCTCCTCAGCAGAGTAAAATCACCCTGAGGCGTTTGGAACAAGTTCAGGGTTCGAGACACAAAGTCTACAGGTGCAAGAAAGCCGAGAGACAGCAGGACTTGGTCCATTTGCATAGCTACAGTCTGAGTTTCAAATGTCTTCTACTTCTCTCATTGACTGTCACATGTCTGCATTTACACTGAGCCATTTATGGTCCTGTGAACCAATGTAAAACACTGCATAGTACAAGCGAATTGGCACAGGAACTTATGGCCATAAATAAATACAGAGCAGTCAGATGATT
The DNA here is from genome assembly GCF_000485575.1 of Poecilia formosa. NCBI lineage: Eukaryota > Metazoa > Chordata > Actinopteri > Cyprinodontiformes > Poeciliidae > Poecilia > Poecilia formosa. The sequence goes on from NW_006800181.1 coordinate 469,692, forward strand.
TGCATGTTTTCAGTGGTTTGACACATCTAGAATTTGGGGAAAAAATAGAAATCAAAATTGTCTCCGAAATTTACTGCATTTTAATTACTTTAAAATGTTGCAGTGTCAAACATAGAGCAGCCATACAGCATAATTAATAAAAAAAAAACCTGATGTTTGGTAGAGATTAATACCTTTATGATGATTGTTAACCATCCAATTCCAGCTGGACATCAACACATTTGGCCTCTGCTTCCTGACTGAAAGCATGACTAAAAGTTTCATGTTCAGGTGTGAAGGTGGCAAACTGAAGTAGCTCTTGTTCCTGAAATGTACCCACGCTTCGCTTGTGCTATCACGTCTATATTTACAGCCAATAAAGTCAGACGTGCCACTTCAGGCTAGAGAAAAACAAGTGACAAAAAAAAGACAACACTTCTGAAAGAGTAACAGCTTTATTTGCTACAAGTTGCAGCATACAGGAAAACAAAAAACATTAGTGAGGACCCTGTAGTAATATTGAGCATGAACTTTATTGTTCTTGCCTCGTGTGTGACATTTGGTAAATAAAACCGACAGATTTATCGGCAACCTAGACAGGAAGAACAGACCGACGCAGAGATCTGCCCTGAGTCTGTGCGAGTGGAAATGTGCTGGAATGTAAACGTCTCCTCGTGTCGCCTCAGTCGTCCACAGTGATGTTGCGGAACAGGTAGGACATGGACTCTCCGTTGTGGATGCGGCGGATGGCCTCAGCCAGGATCAGACTCACGTCCACGGTTTTGATCTTCGGACACTGCAGCTTCTGCACCTCGTGAGGAACGGTGTTGGTCACGACTACCTGCGTGGGTTGGAGCAAAACTATGGAGGCTCAGAGGTGCCGCAATTCAAATCAGTCGATAAATGATTTGCTAAACTGTTATGTAGATTGTGATTTATTTCTGAGTAAATGTGGTAATAACCCAAAATGATCATCATTACACATTCAAAGCCTACAAATGTTTATTTAAAAATTTAATAATATTTCAAAACCAACTATTTCTAACCATTTATGGAATAAATATTAACTTGTAAAATGCATATTCGAATTTAGAAATTAACCGTTTGAAACATATTTACATATGAAATGACTAAAAGTGACTTCGGTTGAGTTAATCAGTAAAATGTTTGGGTTGATATTCACTCTTTTATGTTGTTTTATTTATTTGTTTACTCTAAAAATGATGCTACATTTGAATATTATGATGTATATATATTATTTTAAAAATTCAACGTGGTGTGCCTCTTGACCTTCTGTAATATATTTATTTATTCACTAATAAAGCATTTCCATGTAAATACAAATCCCGACATTTGTTGTGTTTCCTGTTTTAACTCTTCAACAATAATGAGCTCGTAAATAAATGTAACAATGTTTAACTAAAAAAAATAAATACATAGAATAATGCTGTGAGACTATATATACAGGTATATATATATTTTTTTTTTTCATTAACAGCTGAAGAAACTAAATGTCAGTAAAACTAATGCTACATATTTTATCAGTATGGAGTAATAAATCAAAAACATCACAATCAGTACTTTTCTTTCCAACATTCCTGTAAAGTAGCTGACAAACCAGCTTTACTTGGTTTGTGTCTTGTCATGAAAAGTTCTCCATAAATGTTCAGTTAAACTCAGATCTGGATTGTCTGCTGGTCATGAACACCAAGCTGACCTTTTCACATGGGAAAGATGGTCTTTCTAACAGTGACTGTGTTTATTTGCCTTTTTCCAGCAGAGTTTCAGAGTAATTTCCATTGTTTCAGCTGACAGTTGTGTTGTTGGGCCATGTTTTCTATCAATGGCTGACAGGTGGAAAATATCCTAAAGCTCTGATGTCACTCAGTTTTAGCTCCAGATTCCAGAATAAGACTTGTTCAGGTATCTGTTTTAGAAATACCAATAAGAGACGCTGTATAATTTTCTTCATCTGGTCTGAGAAAAGATGAGCCATTAAATATGAAATCACTTTGTTCTTTTCCTAAAGACATACTTTATAAAGCCAGAATGTTTATTTTTTCCATTTAATTCTTTTGTGATACATCTGATTTTTTCCTTTTTTGGTGGAAAATCAAATAAACAAAGAACCTGTCCAGTGCAGTAATTCCATATTTCTGCTAAGGGCTGTCATAAAATCTCACTTTTCATTGTTTCAGATGCATTAACTTATTGCACATCATTTCATAGCTGCAAAATATTTTCTTTCACTGTCAAATCTTCACACGAGACCTTTACCTCATCTATAGCAGACTCATCTATTAGTCTGGGAGCTTCTGCAGACAGCAGTCCATGTGTAGCCATGATGTAGATCTTGTACGCTCCTCTCTCCTTCAGGCTTTCTGCTGCTGCAACAAAGTCATCCACATCATCTATGATGTCATCCTGGGGAAGAGGTCACATGTTAGAGAGCAAAGACATGTTTTACATCACAGATATTTTTCCTAACTGTCTGGAGAAAAAAGAAATAGATGGCAGAAGGTCTCCAATAGACTGCAATATCCTGATATTTCAACTCTATGAGAAATTTCCTAGAGTAAAACCAGCAGCACAAGAGAGATAAAGTACAGCACAAGTTCATAAAATCCCAGATTGGTTACATTTCTCATAACGCATGTAACAATGCTTTTTATTTTCTTTGCAGCCAGCGAAGCTTACCACAATGATGGCAATTCTCCCACCTACGTCTCCGACGACGGTGATGGGAGGCTTCTCCTTCGGCATCATCACTGAGAAACAGATAAGTTACTGGTCTGAGTCAGGACACGCTCAGTTCGTGCTTCTACGCTGATCAACTTAAATGGTTGTCATTCAGTAATTCTCCAATTTTACTAAAGCCAGTTTACTTGACATAGTGTGTCATCCGACTTACATGGCAGCTCTAGGCCTGTGTGTCCTGCTGTGGTCCGGGACAGCGGGGGGGAATGTCGGCCATCTGCCATGTCCGACTCGGAATGCTGTGCCTCCCCATGCATCACTGCCAGGCCGAGCCTCAGCCTCTCAGCGTAAGCTTGGGCCCTGGAGCAGATAAACAGGCAGACATGGAGGAGACAAAAGGAAACAACAATGGCTACAGAAACTTTTAATCAGACGAGCCAAAGGCTGAAGAAAGGAGTTGGCAAAGGAAAATACGCCTGCAAAGAAGAGTTGACGCAAAACAAACAAAAAAAAAGGTTAAGGCCTTATACTGAAGTGTTTCATTGGAATGTAGGACAGAAATTGCATCTGCAACTCCTTCTTCACAGGCAAAACTCAAATTCAAAGATGATTTTACCATTCAAAAGGTTTCCATGTGAATAAAACAAAAAGAAACAGCTTTATTTGTCTGGGTTTATCAGGCAAATTAGCATAAAAACACATTGTAGCATACATTATACATAAACATAACCTGCTTGATGAAGGAATGACATCATAACATGATATAAAGGTAGAAAAAAGTCATTTTGCATAGTGACTCAATTCTTTTAACAGGCCACCTAAATAGGCATTGTAGTGATTTAAATGAGAGCTTCACTATGTTTTATCAGGCAAACCATTTGAATTATTATTATTATTATTAAGCTCTGAGTTTCTTGTTACCGTTTAGCAGCAGATGGAGACTTTGCAACAATGACAGCATTCCTGTAGTCTGGGATCTATTAAGAAAGAGACAGAATCTATGAGTGTATCCTAAGAAATAAAAAGGTGAAATACTACAGCCTTTACTGTAAGACTGAGTTTCTCAGAGAAAAATGAACAGTTTAATATTTTGTGCCTTCAGCATGATGTACCTCTTCTTGGATGTACTGGATGAGAAAAGGGGAAGCTCGGAGGTTGTCAATGGGGAAGTTAAAGAATCCCTGGATCTCCTTCTGGTGAAGATCCATAGTGATGATATGAGTAAGCCCTGCAACAGAATATAAGGCTTCAGTTCACAAGGAGCTTCAGAGCAAAATGACAATAGCAAAGAAATCTACAGAGATCCGTCAGCCGCACTGCAGTGTTCAAATCGCGTGGAAAAAGTAGATGCTTATAGTCTGGAAATTACGGTAATTCTTTTGAAGGAATGAATGCAGCACATTCAAGAATCTGTAAATTGTTCCCAAGCTTTGGGTAATATAATCATGAAACTAATTTTCTACGATCAAATAACCTTTATCAAGAATAATTTCCAGACTTTAAGTCTGCACAGACATCATGTTTCCAGCTGCTTCGAAATGGTGCAAAAAGTAGGTTACGCTATGAAATGTGACCGAGTCGTAGTTTGTGGCTCCAACTGCTTCAACTCGGTGGTTTGGTTTGTGAAAACTGAGCTATTCTGAGCTATGCAAAAGCATTGCACATAGTCACATGTCGACAGCAGTGATAAACTTTTGGAGTTTATCACTTCTGATGTTGAGGCTTCAGATGATGACTTCCTGACGTCAAAGGAAGTCACAAAAATGTATCGAAATTTGATTTATTATATTTAAAATGAGTTTTTAGATCATGAACACAAACATTAAGAAAGTAATTAGTGGGAATCACTTAGTTTAGTCCACAGCTGTGCAAACCTTACCACAGCATACCAACAGTGACTGGCTTCCCAGTTGTAAATGTGCAGCTCTGGCTCACCGGCTTTAGCCAACATGGAAGCGAGCAGCTTGCAGACGATGGATCCTCTCTTCCTCATCTTGCACTGCTTGCTGTAGGGAAAGTAGGGAATGACCCCAATGATGTTCTTGGCACACGATGTCTTCAGAGCGTAAGCCATCACCAGCAGCTCCATGACGGCCGTGTTGACGTCCCTGAAAAATCAAAGCAGGGGTTAAACGTCTGGTTGAGAGTCACAAATAAAAGCTGAGCAACGTGATATCTGCTTTCTAGCTAGTTAAATAAAAAAAAAAAGGGAAACAAATACAATTTCAGCATAATCATGATTATTGCTGAAACTTGCAATTGCTAAAAGGATTTACCTACATATATTTTCCCAATAATATGCTATTTTTACAATAACAATATCAACAGCACAGGTTAGCTATTAAGCGTACTTCAGGTGTGAACATTAAGGATGGTCACAATCCATCCCACTGGCCAGATTTATTATCAATATGCAAAGCATGCACGTCGGCCACTTGGAGTATAATACCGTACCAAATAATGCAGGCGAGTAGCCCTTTGAGATGGTAAGTTATGAAGTTTGCTTTTTGATATATTTGGCAGCTCCAGCACAGATTAGATCATTGTTATATTCTGGTTCATGTCACAGGAATTCAACAAGTTCGTACTTTTTTTTGTCCTTATTTTTTTGTGCATTCTTCTCCTGAATGTCCTTCCATAATTTATTTAGTTTCTTTTGTTGCTCATTAAATAAGCTCAATAATTCAGTTTTAATATATTAGTGTGTAGCTGCACGATTAAAAGTCTAAAATTACCTTGGAATGGTCTGAATAATAAAAATGTCTTGTCCTCGGACAGATTCCTTTACCTCTACTCGAGTCTCTGCAGAAAAGAAAAGAAAAAAATCACTGTGGGTTGAGATGCGATAAAGTCCTTATAGAGTGGGTCAGCAGTTATCTGGACACAGCTAAGCCTTACCTGTGTTTGACTCCTGATAAACTACCGACCTGCCCAGCTCCACACCCAGGCGTCTGTCAAAATAAAGTATTAAATCTGACTTAAAATAAACACAAATTAGACATTTTGATGATTAAACTGTTTTCTAAGAGAAATAAGTGTTTTTCAGAGACATCAACAGAAAGGTGACATTCCTAAAAAGAAATCTAACAGCACTATACCAAGTGGTGCATTACCAATTGGTAGACTGGCTTCAGATTAGCATTATGGAGTTAGCATTAGATATATATTTTTTTTTTGCATAGAGTGACACACAATGACTTAGAACTCTGAAGAGCTGATCCATAAACAAAGTAAAAGATTAAATAAAGCAGATTCAAGATCTAGATCAATAGAAATAGCAGTGTACCAATCGCTGGTTAAACACTGAGAAATCAGAAATCTTTTTCACTGTTCATTTGTGAAATGTGTCAAAAGCAAAACATCCCAGTTTCTTTTAGCATGTTTGGAATGTAAACCAATGGAAGAACAACATGTTCTGTGCTTTTCAGATACACAAGTCCTGAGATAAAAAGGAAAGGAATAGTACATAGTCAGAGGAAAGGAGGGAGGGGTGTTTTTCTGAACAGTGGGAGGCAGTGGTTGCTGAACCACAGTTGTTTTTTCATCTTAGAAATGTTTATTTGTAGATTTTGAGTTGCTGGTTTATTATTCTCACTTCAGTAAATAACCTGGAATTGGAACATTTTAATTTTGCTGGATAATGATTTTGCACAACATCAATTTCCCAACAGATATTATCATAAGAAAGCCAAAAGTTTATTTTTTTATTTTATTTTATTAAGCATTCATATCTGAGGTGTTTTTAGCATTTCTGGACTGACAGTTTTGTACTATATACATTACAACATTAATCCTCCTCAAAAATACAACTTGCCTGATAACTGTGCACGTAGTATTTCGTGGAACTATAGTCTGGAAACAAATTTATTTCTCCATGTTCACTCAGACCTGAACATTTTCTTATTTTCATGCTTTTTCACACTCGTTAGAAACCCGGAATGTCTTGTTTGTAATGGCAAAACCTTTGACAGGAATAGAAGAGCAAACATGCAGTAACTAGAGCGTACGCTGCGTCCTCTAATTCAGGAATTTTACCTGGAAATCCACCATACTTCTTTCCCAATGTTAGTAATAAAACACAGTTATACCGTTGCCATGTTTTGTTTATTGATAAACTTATACACTCCTGCAACAGGGTACGTAGAAAATGGGCAAATAACTGCACATTCACTCGGTTATTATTCTTAACGACACTCATAAAAGAATTAGACTCACTCTGTTATCCTCTTGGCCAGCTCGGTGCAGGCAGTGGAAGAGTTGGCAGAAAAAACCCGATAGTCGCTTCTTGAGATATTCATTTTTGTGTAGCCATACGACAGCTTGGAAGTCTGAGAGTAAGGAACCAGGGACCTGTGACCTCCAAAACGCCTTATGGGCATTCTGCTTTGCTTTGGCAAATATGAGAAATGTGTTGAGGTTTGACCCCAAAAGCAAACCGAGAGAAAAATCTTAAAAGTCCCCCGTGGATGTCAGGAAACCCACAGTATGTGTCCTCAGCTCTGCGTGTAAACTAAAAAACACAAAGGCCACATGTTTCCCACGTCACGTGGAGTCAGAGGTGAAGCGCTTGATGGAGAAGAAACAAAAAGACTGAACCAACACTGACTATGAGCTCGGCTGAGTTGAGTGTTTTCATGCGGTGAGTGAGGCTTTCAGAAGAGACGAGCTGTTTTAACAGCTGACTGCACTGAATCTGAACGATAACTCAGATAAATGCACATCCAGCAAAGTTCGACTGAAACTAAACTCCGTTTTGAGAATTGAAATCTGTTCACTACGCAGCATTCTTTCAGCTGCAGTAATAACACCGCCCCCAGGCAGACGTTCATTGGATGGTGCAAACAGTGACGTTCAAGAGAGCCAATCAGAGAGCTCCCATTCTTTCTCTTGTTCTTCTTTCTCGTGTTCTTTCATAAGTTTAACTCCGCTACTGCCATCTGCTGGAGTGGCAAAACTCCACTGTTTATTCATCGTTCAAGCTTGTGTTTACTGGTGCGGTTCAGAAAGGACCCAGCGTTTTCGGTGAGCTTGAGAAATTTCTTTGTGTGTTCCTAAAAGGCAAACACTTAGGGGTTAATCTCACACTGTGTTTTTTTTCCACATCCCTGCCCTTCTTTGTATCTCTTCAATAAATATATTTTCTTGTCACTTTATAATAAAATTATTTACCAAAAAGATTGCTGCAAGTCAATGACTCGATGCAATCTATTAGGTTTCTTAAGATAGAAAAGTTTTTAAACTAATTTGAATAATGAATCGAAATGGACTGGCCTATTTGATCACTCGGATCGATTAAAATGACTTTTTTGTAACCTTGAGATGACATGTTATGAATTAAACTGAATTGAATTAAGATAATAGATGGATGTCTGAATGGATGTAAGGAAATGAAGAAAGAAATGGAGATTTGCAGTAATAATGTAGACGTTTGCAAGGTGCGGTATGGGTGTAAAGAGTAACCAGCAGGGAACTAAGGTCACGACCCTGGGGGACACTAGAGGAGATTTTACTGCAAATCTAGACTCTCTGAGGTCCAATAGAGAATTTTCCTGTGTGGTTCTAGTAAATGGTGATGAGACAAAAGGGGAAAAGATTCTCTTTAAGTTGGTGGTAACTTTCCTTTATCAGCATAACACTTGAAATAAACATTAGCAGCATGTTATCCAAAGCAGCGTAACACAAATATGAAGTCTTAAGATTAATATTATGGCTGCCACTAAAAGTAAAAAATAGGAGATCTTATATACTTTCACCTTAACTCAGCAGCTACATGTCTGTCTACAAACCCATCTTTAATGTTTTAATAAATAAAACTGTGTGTACTGAAACTCTACAGTTTTCTGTCTGTTAGCACAGTGTGTACAGGTTTACATCATATTTAAATTCTCTCACAGTTTGTTAGAAAAAGGCTGTGGCTCGGATGCATCTATCCATGCAAAGGGCTCCAGAAACTCATGATTTTATCAGTTGAGGAACTTCATAACTACTTCTGTTCAGAGAGGTCAAGGCAACAGAACAATCCTGCCCTAACTTTTAATCTAGGCTCACTGTTCCTCTCTTCGATCTTCTCACTTCTAGTTTTACCGTCTTTCTTCCTCTTCACTGCAGTTTGCGCCGCCTTCCATGTTCCCACCCTCTGCCTACGTGTGCTGCAGGTGGTGGCTTCTCACTTTTAGCCTTTCAGCACTTTATCTTTGAGCAGGTCCAAAATGACCTGCCTCTCCTGGCTCTCCAGTTCAAACCGCCGCTCCCTCTCTTTTCTCTCCGCTTCCAGACGTTCTCTCTCCAGAGCGATCTTACCTGAAATGAAGAATGACAAACGATTGTTTACTGACAAAGAACACATATTTTCATTCCAGTAACCATGCATGAGGTGATGAGTGAACAGAGCCACCACTTGGCACATTGTATAAAATGTTGAATTTTAACACTGAGCACAGACAAATCTTTGAACCCCCAATTTCTGATAAAGCAAAGCTGGAGTTAAATTCAGCAAAAGAAATCCCACTCCTCTGAATCTCCAGCTCTTCTCGACGTAGAGAAAGCTCCTCCTCCCGGAGCCGCTGCTCCGCCTCCGAGCGCTTCTCCAGAAAGCTCAGGATCTCTGAGTAGGTCTGGCAGCAACACTGGCAGGGCCGCTTGGCTGTGGGCGCCGCTGACAGCTCTGCCATGTGCTCACGCTCTTCTTCTGCTTCTGTAACTGCGAGACAAACGTTAGAACCAGGAGGAAACGGAGCAGGCAGGGATTATTCCAAAATATCTAAGAAACACAAAGAAAATATATAGGTGCTTCAGCTGAAGAGAAAGCTCCACATTTTTAAAAAAGTCAACAAACACTTGATTTTGTGGACCAATCAGCTAGTTCTACAAATGTTTATATCAGATTTTTTGTACAGAGTCATATTGAATTTTTCACCCTTCTCGATATATCTCTGAAACATTTTTTTTAAATGTACAAAATAAAGGCCTTTACTTTGATGTGCTGCAAAGCGCAGTGAATCTGTATTACCTAAAGGGGGCAGCCGTGTGACGTTAGGCTTGTCTGGTTCTGTAAGAGTTAGTTCCTCTATTAGATGATTCCTTGGCTCTTCATCCTGAACATGACAGATAAAAAAAAAAGCTTTACAAACAAAACTATTTTTTTTTTTAATGTAGAATACATATGCCAACTCAGCTACATTTAGAACAGACACAGTTCAAGGTGATGATTAGTCAATTTTAGTTGATCTAAGTTCTAACTATTTCTGCATTTCAAATGAGTGTTTTGGACTGTAAGGATAAAAACAAAGGATAAAAACAGAGAGAAATCCTGAGCAGAGACATACAGATTATTCCAACTCTACATGGAAAAATGCCAGATGTTAGGAGCCTGGGCACCTCGAAACTTGAGACCTTTTTTCTTGCTGCAAGGCAAAAGTCCAAATTGTTAAAAATGTCTTATTACTGAACATGGTTCCACTGACGCTCACTTGATATTTTGCACCGTCACCACTGACCAGCAGCCCCTTCTCAGCCTCTAGCTCCAAAACCTCGTGGAGCAAATCTTCCTTTTGGGCATACAACTTCTCCGTTCCAAACCTGTGTTAAAAGCAAAGCACTCATTCCGGTAGCATGAGTTTGATAACATGCCATGACACATGTTTGACATCCCCTTGTCAAACGTTGCACTTACTATAAGGTATGAAAGTAAACCAACCTGCGCAAACTGGGAAAGTCTTGTTTCTTGTAGTAGTCCAGCAGCAACATGGTCCTCTCCCGACATCTCCTGGCATCTACCTCGAAGCTCTCCTCCTGGAGGGCCGCGGTGATGATCTCCCCCACCCTGGCCCACATCCGCCCTGACAAAGCGAACGACAGCAGAACATAGCATATCAAATAAAGGCTGCAGTTTGACCCATGTTTGTGTTTACAGTAGAATAGTGTCTTCAAAGAAACAAAAACCCACCTGGCTCTTTAGAACCGAACGGGTTCTGGGCGATGACCTCCCTCAGAAGGATGATGTCATGCCTCGCCGAGAAACGCACCTGACGCTTTCGGGGCGCTGTGAAAGGGGCAGGAAATAGAAAACTCTTCAGTTAGAAGCAGAAATTATTAGAAGAACACGTTGTAGCATAATGGGAAAAGGTCTGGAAAAACAGGAGTTTTGTTTTGTGTCTTTGTGAACACTCTGAAAACACCATTCCCACCACGAAACATAATGGCGGCAGATCACGATTTTTCTTTTCAGCACGAATAGCAAGAAGAGGATTAAGTGGAGAAGCAGCCGAAATGTTCAGGTTCTCGAGGTTCTCCAGATGTTCACATTTAGAATGACAACCATTATAGTCATCCTTTTAAAAACATATGAAGCCTGTCTGCAAGTTCACCAGAATCCATGTAAAAAGAACTAAGCTAATACGTAGAAAGTCCTTTGGTCAGAGCATGCAAACGCAAACTGCGTTTGGGGAAGCCAGCACCATACAATGAACACACCGTCCCCCCATGAAACATAATGCTGTAGGGATGCTTTTCATCAGCAGGGACAGGGAAACAAGTCAGAGTAAATGACAAGACGGTTGGAGCTAAATATAGAGCAATCCTAGAAGAAAATCTCTTAAAAGGTCTTGTGTGACTTGAATGGCATAAAGGTCCAAACCTAAATCCAGTTGAGAATCTCTGGTACCGCTTGAAAATTCAGGTTCCGATGAACACCCTAGCCATTCTAAAAAAACAAAAAACTTAAGGAAAAAAAACCTAAAAAATCAGTTGCTACAACTCTAGAGCTAGCAGGGACATATCCAAACAAATCTGCAATGAGTTGCTACAAGATTTTTATTCCAAAAATCTGGATAAATAATGGACTTTTAGGATTATTAATAGCAATTGTTAAATTATGTATTTGTTTCCTTCTACATAAGAGTTACACATTACTTTGTCTTGGTTTATCATATGAAATAAATACATTTTTGTGAATGAGTTGTGAAGAAATGTATTATTGTTTTTTACAAAGAACAATGCTGACTCACGCAATATAAAGAATTCAAACATTTTAAAAGTAATATAAGAGTTGCAGATAATGTATGACGATCATAAATAAACGGCCTATGAAAATACAACTCTACCAGAGTTTAGGCGCTTCAGCAAAACCACATTTCCTGGCTTCAAACTTAAGTAATGTGAGTCAGAGAGGGATCCAATCAGAAAAGCTTTATTTGATCCCTTCCCACTAACTTAGCACCACATAAGTGATTTTTAAGAAAAAGAGAAAACAGATCATGTTTGACAGAAAACAGCAGCTTGGCATTCTGTGTATAAGCGACTTGCAGATACAGAAGTAAAGCACTCAGCGTGAACAACAGCCAGTAACCCCACAGGGGCTGCAGCAGCAGCACTTCCACCGCGTCAGAGGAGGTGGAGCATCTGTGCACAAGTGCACCGAGGCGACTGCGGTGCTGGGCATGTTGGCGTTAGGCCTCCCGAGACGCGCCAGGCGTGGAACTCTGAAAAATCTCACCGTTGTTGATCGGGACTTCCACCACCACCCGGTCCATGTTTGTGTTCGGCGCATCCGGGAACCGCATGACGCCGACAGTACACGTCCACTCACCAGTACAGGTTTCACTCTGACGTGTGAGCCAACTTGGCGGAGGAGCAACGCTCGTCTCTTGAACTTGTAATGATTTTATACGACCACAAGATGGAGCCCGAAAGCTGTTAATGACAGCGGGATCAAGCAGCACGTAATGTCTTGTGTTGCGCAGTGTTTAACGGACATCCACAACCTACATGACAACAAGCATGAGGACACACAAGCTCCAGAATTATGTCAATAAAATTGTATGTTATATTTTAATTGGATTATATTAAGTTCTGCTCACAGGGTTAACAGGTCCAGGAGTGTTAAACTTTGAAATATCTCTGCTTCGACGCACCTGAGTCAAATAAACAGGCCATTACCCAGCCAGCATGCCCAGGTGGGCCCCATGTGGGGGAAAGGAGGGCAGACTATATGGGTCCCATAGGCCATTAGAAGGACTCTGGAGAACTAAACTACATACTCAGGAGGCAATTCTACCATTTTCAGGTGTGATGGACCAGGAACACTTTTAAAAGTGTCAGCATCCTTTTCTCTGGGCGACCTCCTCCAGTTCCTTCTGGGGGATCCCAAGGCCTTCCCAGGCCAGACAAGAAGTTCTTGTGGTTTTCCCAAATTTTCTTCCCGGCTGCTGTTGATCAGATGTCTGACCATCTGAATTCTTTCAACTTCTTTGAAGATTGAAGACTTCTTTCAACTTGAAGGAGCAGTTGCGCTACTTGCACTGGCTTCAACAGTCCAATAGAGCTCAATTGAAACTTCCTCAAACGGGAAAATCGCTTTAAAAATGTCAGAAAGGAAATCTACAAAACAGTGTGATGCTGTCACGTTAATATGGACCAAAATCTCAGAGAAAGTTTTTATATCTTTGCAAAATGTTTCAATAGAACTTAGAATAATGCCTGTAACCCAGTTTTTCACTAGTCATCCAATAAAGTGGCCAATGAGCATAAAATGCCATTAATTCAACTAGCACAGTTAAAGAGGGCCAACAATTTGCACATAATCTGTGACTACAGAACATTTCTTTGTAAATGTTGGGTGAAGAGTGAAGTTTATAACTAACATTGTATCTGGAGCCAAAAATTGGCCCTCTGTTCAACAAGCTTCTTGAAAATCTGATCTTGTAACAGGCACTCTTCCTCATCAGACGAGTGAATCTAAAAGATTGCTAAGAAAAGACAAGAATGAAAATGTTGCAAAGTGCAAATGTTGACCTGGGATGGTAGATCGTTGAGAAAGCTGTGATTAATGAGAATTTAAAAAAAAAAAAAAGAGCCAGTCAAAAGTACTGTACATTACAATTAAGGACCAACATAATCATAATAAAATGAAAAGAACCAAATGTAGTTCCACCAATTTCAAAATTCTGACATATTTCATTTGACTTTGGTTTTGTTTTTATTACAAGGTGCACATATATTCTCCATAATGTAATTAAAGGAATTTAAATAGAGTCCTGCTTTATTATAATTACGTGGTTAAGGGGAATAAGTGTGTGAAGCATGAGTCAGAGCAGTGAACGCCCTCTAACCTGTCAGTGATGGTGAAGGTTTCCTCTGTTTAGAAGAGAAATGACAGCCGCCATAACAGTAAACCAGCAGGAAACAATGCATCACTCTGACACTGATCAGCTGAAGGTGGTCAGACAAAAAGAAATGAGTGCGATAAGAGCTATCTGCCTCTGCTGCATACAATATGTGTCATGTAAGTACAACTCATCACCATGGTAATGCACATGAAAGAATAGGAAGCAGGCAAGCTCCAGCTGCCTGCAACCCAGCAGCTGCCAAACTCTCTGCTCAGATGTCAGTGGACTGTTAATTAGTCAGGACACACAGTCCTCGTCCTGCTGGGATCAAAGACTGTTTCCTGTAGGTGCTTCAGAGTAGAGCAACCAGTAAATGGACAGCATGAAGATATTTTTCTCCTACCTGCCTTTGACCATGCCGTTACCTTGTAACCTTAAAAAGGTGCCTAATATACCAATATAGGTACCTTTCTCTTTTGGTATCTAGATCATATGTGTCAAAAAAATCGAGATCAAACTCAAGATTATAGCTTTTTATGTGAGACTCCAGAGGGACGCATAAATAGGACCTTGAAGATCACCGTTTTGTGCTCAAGTATTATTTTATCAAATCAAAGCAGTTTTGTAACGGCATACTGTCAAGCTACATCAATCGGAAATTCGCTGAAAAAATCAACAGACTCCCACATTTTTTCCACCGGTTTAGCGCAAATAAACTTGTGAAATGGTTGAAAACACTGGGTTTAAGTGATGCTAACTCCCACCTGCAGGTGGCAATATGTCTCACTTCTGACCCGCGATTGATGTGGCGAATAACAGGAAGTCACATTTGCAGTCTTAAATGAGCACAGATATTTTAAGTTAGCGCCTCAAAATCAGTGATTTTGATTGCAATAAAATCCCAAAAAACAATCACAAAATCCTGGAGGGACTAATCGGTGTTAAAAGATGTTCAATATGATTTTATTTTAAGAAGAACTTATCAAATGAGGTAGTTATTTATTAATATTTTTATCAGTTTTGTCAATAGGTCATTCTGGAACAACCGACCCTTTGAGAACATTCATGATGCTGATGTGACCCAATTAGTTTGACAGTCCTGCTCTAGAATATAGATGCTACGTTAGCATGAAGGGGCTGACCTTTTATCACCAAAACACATTTACTATATCTGTACAAAAAACATTGGAAATGCACCGCAGTGAACAGCCACATTTAGGTAAAGAAGAAGTTTTAGGTTTTCATGATGAATTGGTTCAAAAGTTACAGCATTGTTTATGATTTTCAACAGTTTTTCTTTCCATGTGGCATGAAATGAGGCATTGTACAAGTTTTCATATCCCTTAAACTGTGGTGTTCCCCACAGTTTAATGCTGCCATCCCAAGTTTTTTTTTTAGCAACCTGAATACCTTTGCAAAATACTCACCCTAGTGAATGTGTCAGTTTTGCTTTCAGCTTGGCATTGGAGCTATCGATAACATTGTTTTATTCTTAGCAAATAATAGCATCTATTTGATCAGTTCCTATAGTGATGAGTCATATGCTGTGTTCTGCATGACAAGCTGAAGTGATGGATCTCTGCTCAGAACCTGCAAACAATATTTTTCTGTGTACTTAATGTTTACTCCGCTGTAACAAGCAGACTTCTGTTTGAAAGCGATGGAAATATGATCAGGGCCACCATTAGAAATAAATTCTCATACTGAAAACATGAAGGACTCGATGCAAGCTGAAAATCCAATCATCTGCCTTGTAGCCAAGGAAGGACTGCAGATCGTGGCTTCTCAGATTAAGCTTGTAGTTATTCAACGTGTTTGGTATCCATGGCAGCCAGTGCTTGTTGGGGCCTTCTTATTTAGTTACACTTGTCTGCATCCTTGTAACTTCGTGCACATGCTATGTGAATAAAAGTCAGCTACACACTGTCTGCAAGGCGCAGACAGACACTCAAGTCGTCCTCTTTAAAGTTTTTAATGAAAAAGAAACAAACAGGTCTTGAACTTGACAAACAGGAGGTAGACAAAATAATAGGCAATAGGACAGCGAAATCCAGCAAGAGACAATAAAAAAATCTTAAATACTGTAATGTGGCAATAGAAAAAGATGAGCTAATCATAGGAAATGTGGTTCACCTGGGGCAAAGGGAAAGCAGAAAACTGGGGAAGGAGACCAATTAACAGAGCTAAAAACTAAAACGGAAAAAGACAGACAACAATCTAAGAGAAATAAATAGAAGCACAACATAAGCATAAGCTAAGAAATGAATGAAATATGTAGAAATACCCTAGCAACAATAATTACCATTTAGAAATAAAAGGAATATGGCAAGACCTATGATACATAACTCAAAAGAAAATAATCCAACACATAAAAAAACCTAAAACTCAAAAGAAGCATCTTGTTATTAAATGAAGTAAAAAAGACAGACGACCATTACAATTTTGATTTTGAAACTTCCCAAATGTTTGATAATACTTGGAATACAAACCATAAGATGTGATATTTTATCTTCTCATCATGCAGGTCATGAATTCATGGTCATCTCCAGTGTTTTAATTTGACGTAATATAAATCTGGATGAAAGCTGAGACCTTGGGTTTTTTTTTCCAAGCCGAATGCAGGAGGTTCAGAGTGAAAAACACTCAGAAAAATCTGAACAGTTAAATTTTTAATCTTATTCACAAGGTTTTTGTTTTTACCACTTTTATTTAAACAAATGTGTTTTTTATGCAATGATGCAAACCTGCTTGTTGAATATTTTAGAATTTTTCTGTTTAATTTTTCGGACCTGGTGATCTTCCTGGGGTTTGGGCGTTCTGGGAGGCCTTTGGATGACTGTGGCTCTGATCTCCTCCATGTCTGCCTCGAGTTCTGGGGAGTTCTGGTTGTGTTCCCCAATAGACTTGTCGGTCTTCAGAGGGTTAGTAAATATACCAGAAATGGTCCTAAATATGACAGGTAAACAAGTACACACACATATTTTCTGTTCATTCGCTTCCTAAACAAACAAATGTAGGCGTGTGCAAAACCCGCAAGATGTGAGGAAGGTACACAGGACTGTGGAATCTGACTGACAGTCTTGACCTTTTCAACCACGAGTCGTCCTTCTGGGAGTTCAGAGTAATTCCACCAAAGATGAGTCAGACGGAGGATGACGCTCCCCTCAAACACACACACACACACACACTGCCCCTATCAATCTCTGCGTCCACTCCCCTCCTTTCTCTTTTCATCTCGTCTACTTTACTTTCAGTCAGTTTAGCCTCTCTTCTTATTGCATCTGCATTTCCCTGTTATACAAAAACAGATTTTTGACTTTTGGAATTTCTGTCCACATTTTTGTTTCATCCTTTTTTTTTTTTTACTGCTGTGATGTTTTAAAAGCTCAGAAATGCTCTGCAGTTTGTTTATTGGTTGCATGAAAATGAATGAACGAATGAATGAAGGGAAATGCTGCTAATATGACAACATATCTGCACTACGCTGGCAAATAGAAACAGACATTTCTATGTGAAGTGTCATTGAACAGGCTGCTCGTGAGACTCTTTCTTGATATTACAAGAGACCATGTTTGCTTTAATTTCTTTAAAAGAAAATCATCAGTCGAGGATTTAGGATCACAGTTTCTACAGCTGTACTCTCAGCAGCAGCTCTGGAACTGTCTAATTATAGTACAGAGATGCAACTGATGAAATATCTCCAAAACCCACAAGGAAAGACGGTTTTCTACACTTTCAAAAGTCATTATTTAAATATCATCAACAATAAAACCACAACTGACATAAAAACAGTCCATATGCATGTATGCTATTTGATTGTGATGAATTGTGCTGATGTTTAGCTCATCTAAAGACACTATGTTAGAAATTGAGAGGTTTTCCCAGCTTACCTTTTTGTGCTTGGCAGGCTATATAGTCAAAACAAATCTGGATTTTGAGATTTTGTGTGGTAGATCAACACAAACACTGAGATTTATGCAAACACTTTTTATGAATCTTTAAGATGTCTTCAGCAGAACAACAATATATCTAACTCCACATTTTATGTATAACATGTCCGACGTTCAGCACTGCACCAAACATTATGTGAGGGACCCTGAAGTTAATCCACAATATAAAAAAAAAACGCCAAAATTGTCAGCTGCGTCTTTGTGATTTGTGCTTTTTCTGTCTGTATTTCATCGAAATCCTCCGTTTCACTGAATTGTCCAACTTTTTTTTTCTTTTTCCTTTAGCTTCAAAGTTACTGAATGTATTAAACAGTTTCCATGGCAACTTGTATTCTGGGCAGTGGAAAACAAACACAATAAATTAGTTAGAGAGCATATGTCCCTGCAGCCCATGTACTGCTGCACTGTAGCATTTATAAAAAGAAACATGGTAATGACATGAAAAACATCGTCATTGGTTGAAAAATCTAACAATATGCACAGCTCTGATAAGAAGTTAATAAATACTCGTCATGGGCATGAACGCTCAACCAATTTTGGGCTTTTAATTTTTTTTCAAATCAACAAACAACCTCAATGATTTTAAAAAAAGGAGTTTGAATTTAACTTTTTTCAATGCAGATTTTCCATAATTTGTTATTTATACAAGATCAAATATATACACTCACTACCATTAAAGATCGTTCAGTAAAATACACCTTGATCACTGACTCAATGAAGACAATAAACAGTATTTGGCATAGTCTTTGCCAGAGTTGGAAGCATTGGTAACACTTTATTTGAAGGAGGTGAATAAGACTGTCATGACACTGTCATAAACATGACATAACACCTGTCATGAACATGAATAAGCCTTCATGAATATTTATGACTGTTGTCATAAAGCGTCATTCAGTAAATTATGACACTTTTAATACAAAGTTAACATTATTCAAAATGTCTTTGTTATGACAACTTGACATTAACCAGGAAATCATTACTGTTTAAACTTTACCTTTAATAACATAAAGTTACCTAATTTTTAAAGTGCAATCAGTAATACTTTTATAACAAATTTATATCAGTAATGATTTCCTGGTTAATGTCAAGCTGTCAAAACAAAGACATTTCAAATAATGTCAACTGTGTATTAAAAGTGTCATAATTTACCGAATGACACTTTATAACAACAGTCATAAATATTCATGAAGGCTTATTCATCTTCATGACAAATGTTATGTCATGTTTATGAAAGTGTCATGACAGCCTTACTCACCCCCCTTCAAATAAAGTGTTACCGAAGCATTTATTTAAACTGGTTGGTTTCCTGGCACAGTCATGGCTTTTGTGTAGGAAAACTTAGTATCCACGTTTCAACGCTGATTTATGGTGAAGCTGAAGAATTTCTCTCATCTTCATTAACATGGCTCCTCCATTAGAAATGCACCCGTATCACTGCGAGCAAATCAGGCCCATAGCATGACGCTACCTCCTCCATGTTTGGCAGCTTGGTGCAGCATTCTTATGTTTGAAGGTTTTTAAGGTTTAATTCCTTTTTGTTATAAATAATTATTTAAATTTTGCCCAACCATGTTCCATTTCTCCAGAACCCATCTGAGTCATTCACGTGAACACATGGCGATTTTAGTCAAGCTTGTTGCAGCTTGAGCTTCCGACTTTATCGCCAACCTTTTAGTCCGTAACGATGGAAAACCTGTGGACGGTGACACAGATGCTCCAGAAAGTGTTAGTTCATCTCTGGATGAAATCTTGGTGGCTTCTAAATTTTTCCTTAACACCCTGGCCCAGGGGTGACCCATTGGATCAGATGGCTGAAATTAATACACAACTGAGTATGAAACACAGGAACCTCTAGGTTAACAATAAGCCTGGGTAATGGCTGCAAATGTATGGGTTTAAATCTAGGCTTGTGCCAAGAAACAAGCTGGTTTCTTGGCACCTTTTCCTTTGAAAATGAAGTCTACCAATTGGGATAAGAAAAGTTACCAAATATCCTGATCAAATATTGATGGATATTACTTAAAATCCAGGCCTGTTGTCTGAAAGTAAACCCATGTTTATCTGATGACAACCATTTCTGATTAGAAAAGAAATCAAACAACCAGAAGCATGAACACAAAATGTGCACAACATTTGATCATGTGTGACTACAGAATAATAAAAGTCCAATTTGGGCTATGAAATTCATCATAATTGTTTAATCTATCATCAGCACAAGCTAAAAAGAAGTTAAAACAAATCCTTAAAAGACCAGAATTTGAATGACATCGGCATCCATGATGAGTTGTGCTTAAACTTCCCGCGGGAACTTCCTGGCAATGAGCTAAAGAGCTGTGCAGTTGGCAAGCAAATAAAAAAAATATATATGTGTGCTTTATTTAAACCACTTTCATGTGAAATGTGTGGGCACTGAAGTGTGAGGTGATAAAGTTATACTGAGTCTGAAGGTAATGCAGCATATCAATTGAGTGTTGAACCATGACGGATGATACAAACCTGAGAGCAGCTCAGTACAGGGAGGCGTGTGTAGATATAGATATACATATATATATATATAGTTATATACAGCACTGGTAGATATCTAATTTCAACTTAATATGCAGACATTCAAAAGCAAATTAAAAAAAGCTGGAACTTCTGAGTCGACTTAGGTGTTGGAGGAAAAAGTGGAGCATAAAGACTCGGCTTCCTCTTTTATAAACCGGCGCTTTTTCAAAGGTCAAACCCGCGTTTGTCTGTCGCCAAACGGCACGCAGCTTTGTGCTGACACACCTCCCGGCCAGTTTCATCGCCATTATCTCCCAAACACTAATTATAAAGTTCTAGCTGCGTCCAGTCTGGCTTACTTGCTGCAAAATGGGAAAGTCTTTGAAAAGGAGATGACAATTATAGGAGATGCACGAAAACTTTGAATGTACAACTTGTGGCCGAGTCATGATGGTTGAGTCCAATTAGTGTGCACACGCCAACAGCTGCTGCCGGGCTTGGCTGCTCCGAGCCTTTAGCGCTGGGTATAAAAGAAAGTGTTTACAGTAGCTTACACTGGGATGAGAAGCACAGACAAAAAGCAGAGGCAAAACTGAATATTCTGATCATTTTTGCAACAAAATAGTTTCCACAGATGTGCACGCCTCCGTCAGTGTCTCTCCGCGTCTCTTTCTCACACCTAATTGGTGAACTTGGTGTGCGAGTCTTTCGCTTTGGCTGCTGCCTACATGATGGAGCACGTAAAGCCACAGCACTCCTTCAGGAGGGTGAGGCCTGTCTTGGTGAAAGGGGAGGAGGTCTGCTGAGCTCTAGCTGGCACCCTTCTTGATGATGCACCTAAAATCCAAAACAAGTCGGATAAAGCAGGTCACCACTCCGGATGTAACCAGGTCTCATGATATAAATACGCCATAATAACATGATTGGAATGATTGGTCCTGGAGAGTGCGATCTGTTCACTGCCTGCGTGTGGTGTTGTTTGGTGAGGTGAGCTGCTATCAGCCCCGGATATGAAGGTGAAAGAGGCAAAGACGTTACAAAAAAAAAATGGATGTACTGTAATTGCCCCTTCAAAGC
Source organism: Poecilia formosa (assembly GCF_000485575.1). Lineage (NCBI taxonomy): Eukaryota > Metazoa > Chordata > Actinopteri > Cyprinodontiformes > Poeciliidae > Poecilia > Poecilia formosa. Next base: position 490,987 of record NW_006800181.1, read on the forward strand.
TATTAAATGTTTCTCGTCACCCCCCGGCAGGAGCAGATGACATCAAGCAGATATTTTTCCTTTGCGACACTGTGGAGGAAATTTGAGCTGCTCGTCTTTTCAAGATTGCTTTGATTGCGCATCACTAAAAGATTTTCATTTTCCGTTTCTTTCATTCAGGAGAGAAATTGCTGGTGTGGTTTGGATACCCCTTCCACTTCACATTCCAAGTCTGCCTGACCTTACATCCACGAACTGATACCCGGACATTCTCCTTCGGGATTTTCTCCTTCAGGAGAGCAAAATTCACGGTTCAATCAAGTGGCATTATGCTACCGGAACCATGTTTGACTGCAGGTATGATGTTCTTTTTCTGAAATGACGTGTTAGTTTTGCTTCTGCTTTGTCAAGCCACAGAATATTTTTCCAAAAGTCATTCAGGTTCTTTCTTTCTTTCTTTCTTTCTTTCTTTCTTTCTTTCTTTCTTTCTTTCTTTCTTTCTTTCTTTCTTTCTTTCTTTCTTATTTTTTTGCAAGTGTGAGACTGGTTTTTTGTTTCCTTCTGATCAACTGTGGCTCTGTGAGAGAAGAATATGTCTTAAAATCAAAATGTTATAATTCGAATTTACTTCCTGCTGCATATCTATATTCCCCAGGGTAAGGAAACCATAGGTTGCTACTCAGGCTTTTTATTAGAGAATGTGACTCAAGTGTAAGGCAATTTGAGCAGCATATACGCCTAGGAAAGCGCCGTATAAATTCAGTCTATTAGAACATTTTTGCCCCGTCTCCTTCTCACTGTTGAATCATGAACACTAATTTTAACCGAGACGAGTGAGTCCCACCAGACGTTAGACATTCTGGGTCTCTCCAGCTGTTGATGTATTTAGATGTCACGTATATAATTTAATAACATAATTTCTCGTTTTTGCCTGCTTAAATACCTGATTTCTTCAAGTTTCTTGGCAATCTGGATTTCAAAAACTCTGCCATTTCTTTATCTTCTTCTTTTTCCCTGAAAACAAAATTGGGGTCACATGTCGGTTATGTATTTATTTATTTTTCTGGGTTAAATGTTTTTAAAACAAACAACATTGTTGGCCCTCAAAAATGTTAAATGCATAATTCTGAAATGACCATTTTCAACAGTTCTCACAAAATGGTACCGTACAGACTAAAATATACAATAAACCAACATTTAAAGAAATATCTGTCTCCTCCTGTATTGATGCAATGATTTTCTGGCAGTTTGGCAAGAGGACAGTTCGAGTCATGTCAAACTATTGCTTCCCCGATTTTTTCCTCCAACGGTAACAATAAGCCTTACACCCAAACACTTTTACATTTTTAGTTTCATCACACACAAATCCACAAAATGACAGTCTTTCTCCCTGTGTCATGAAGCACGTAGGCATGTCTTAGCCAAGGTATTTGGAAATCCTTCCCATAAACGAGGCAGAGCTGTTGAGGTCCACAACTCTCCTCCTAATATGTTGATTGATTTGTTGCCTTACATATTCATGTATATGAAGTGAAGTGTGCAAATCTCCAAAAATCATCATCTTCCCCTTTCTTACGTTTTTGCTCCTGTCAATGAAAATGTGTTTTTGAAGCTTCTTCCCCTTTGGGAAGCTGTGTGTTGCATGTATTGTGTGTTCTTTGCAACTTATCTTTAGCTTGATCTATTCATTGCATTTTATCCGTCACTTTCCAATACATCGGATCGGACAACAACAGAATGCGTTAACAAGTTCCTATAGAGCATGACACACACCTGAGGCGTTCAAACTCAACATCATCCACTAAGAAATCTCTGGTCTCCACCAGCTTGTGAATCTGCTGCAGCAGCTCTTCCTCCTTCTGTCGGTCTTCGTTGGACTTGTCCTTATCTAGAGTACAAACACAATTTGGTAATAATGGTGTGGATTTGACTTACTGTGAGTTTCTGCTCGAGAAAAACTTTTGATTTCCTTTGAAAAGAACCTCAGATTGAAGTGATGGTACAGACTGTGCTGAAAACTCTGAGAAATTTGAGCCGGGGGGGCAAATGAGGGTGTTATTTCATGACTGTTTGACCAACAGATTTGTTGTTGCATTTAGGTTTACGTATGAATTCGACAAAAACGTATCAACATTTGAAGATTTAATTAAAGAGACTACACCTAAACTTATTTTTTCTCTCCTTTTTTGACCATCATATAGTGTGGAGGTCTCCTACCTGGTACAGACACCAGTTTGTGAAGGTCCTTCTTCAGTCGAGTAATCTCTTTACACAGCTGAATGTCATCCATCCTGCTCAGACATGATAACATGGAAGAAAGACACACACCGTTCAAATCTGTGCTGCACACTGTACACGACGGCATCACATTTTTAATCACGGTGACTTCCAAGTTTCTATGCAAGCAGCTTATCAACGCCGGCAATCACTTCATCCAGGGTCGGTAATTACCTTCCAGCTTTTTTTTTTTTTTTTTTGTAGATTCTCATGCATTTCACAATCTTCATGCAAAGTAGGGAGGAGATTATCAAGGAGTCTCTGTCTTACTGACAGCAGTGTGAAAATGTCAGACAGCCGTGTCAAAATGGCAGCAATAAATAGGTATGATTGGCACCGAGAACCAGGTCTTTGAATCTGCTGGAACCGCTGGACATGTCTAACTCATCGATGGACGCAGAGCAGCCTTTACTCATTCAGGTGACGTGAGTTGAAAGCCGGACTGGAAATCTGTCGGAGCTGAAAGAAAACCTCTAAAAGAAGCTCTTGAGGATTTTTTTTTTAAAAAAACATTATTTAAAACTCAGCACAGAAACAGGGAGGAATTCCTAAAAGGAATGAGAGCTGGGCGGAAATGCACGCTGAAGGCTGTGGCACCACGTCTACCTGGATCGTTTCCACTTCTTTACGCTCCGACTTTCATGGAACCGCTGGACGATTAGTGACACTGAGGTGAGGTGGGAGACCCTGCATACGCTCACACACTATCACACAAATTTATCTCTGTCGTCCGAGCCGGGTCCACTCCTCGGCTCTCGTCCTGTGGATTCTCCAGATCTTTAGGGAGAAATGGCAGCGCGGTCAAGGAAACATGGAGTTCATCCCTTCCTGCCCCCCACTTTTCCCTCACGTTCCCTCTCCGCTCTGAATGTTGCTGCTGTCTATCTACATCAGGAGCGTATGAATAAATATCCATGCATTAGCCTGCACAGTGGAGGGAAAAGTGGAGCCACTGAAATCTGAAAAGAGGGCTGTGTGAGTGAAAATGAAAGAGCAGAAGACGGTGGTAACAGTGAAATAATAGCGCGCTGGCTGCAATGCTGACCGGCTTCAAGCACGATATGTTCAGGGAGGCCCATATTTAATCGCATTTCCAGTTTTTATGAGAACAGAGCAGGTAAGCTGCTTCAAGTTAGAATAACTGTCCAAATGAAGAGAGTGATTAATAAAATAGTGACAACTTTAACACCTATAATCCTTGTAACCCAAATTTGATACATGAGTTTACCTTTAAATGAGACTCTGCCTTTAGCAGGAAATGCTTTATGTTAATTTCTCAGCACGTGTTTCACACAGGAGGATAAACGATGAAGCACCATCTCCTACCTACGTTTCCTGTGTAAATAATTATCGGTACTTGTGTAATTAACAATAAATCTTAACTACTGTTGAACAGCTTATGAAGGTAGAGATCCACTTTGGTCTGAACCATCTTGATTCACCCTCTAAGGACATCTCGTCTGGATTTACACTAAATTAAATGCATAATAAGTGATTAAAAGCTTTAATAAAAATAAGTTTTCATTTAAAGGGTTTCTATGAGGGCCAATTTAGGACATTTAGATGTATTTTAGGATAACTATATAGCTATATAAATTCTGGAAAATTAACCTAAGTTACCCTTCATATATGTACAAATGTAACAATTTGAGGACACAATCATTTGAGGGGGAGACTTCACACCGGGCTGTTTGCTGCTTGGCCTCGTAGTTTTGTTACCACTAGTAACACTCTCAAATGAATACCGTGGGTGTATTTTTTATTTAAAAAATAAAAAGAAATGAGAAATGAAAGGAAATGTAAGAGTTTAAAAAAACTGTATGCATTTCTGACTTTTTATTTTCTAAACATGATGCTAAATCTAAGGACATTGCAAAAAACCTTATTTAATTTAATTAGTCCATAACACTTTTGACCATCAATTCAGTGGATTCCTAAACCTGTTCCTCCTGTCCAGAGTTGCAGAAGGAGGAATTATACAGATTGGAGCACCAGGATCGGGCTGAGCGGATTTGGAAGCGGACGTGAAGCATCGTCAGGCATCATGGAAACTGCATGTGAATGCTCAAAGTGATGGAGAGCTGCAGTTCACCAACAAACACCTGCTTTTATTCCTGGTGGCTTTACAGAGTGACTTTCCTCAGAAGCAGCAAATTAAAAGATTCCTTCTGCCTTTCATCCCTCATGCTGACCTCCCTTTGAGGTCTGTTGTTGTTCTCAGCAGAATCAATCTCAGAGAAAGCACCACAATGTTTCACAGCACTGAAGATTTTGTTATGCACTAAACCAATTATTTTGAGTATTTTTTTATCGACTGGGTAGATTACGCTGAAAAAAATCAGATGAAGTAAAAAGAGTAGAAATTATCTTTAAAAAAAAATGCAATAAATGGGATAGAATGTGTAAATAATGTTTTGCTCGAATAAAAGGAAAAAAAAAAATCACTTTAGTTTCTTTCCTTTAAAAAATGTTAATAGCTAGCCGTAGGGATCCACTTACATGTATCTGAGCTCTGACTCCCTCCTGACCAGGATGTCCCTGATCCTCTCAATCTTGAAGAGCTCCCCCTCAATGTCATCCACAGTAATGGTGGAGTCCGCCATGGACACCACATCGTCCTCTGGAAGAGAGGAGGGAAAAGTCTTATTGCTGGAAAAAGGAAAAAAAACGTACATAATGTGTCATGGAGTATTAGAGTTGCTGTTTTTATCGGGGGAGTTTAAAATTGTTTCAAGTACCGCTCACAGACAGGGTGGGTAATACAGTTTTCAAAAATAATCAACCCTGGCACTGCATAACAATAACCCAGTATGAATGTGCATGTTAAACAGCTGCAGCAGGTGGAGTTGGGAAATTGCTCCGCGCTGCAGAGCAGAGAGTCACAGTCAAATCCCAGTTTGTCAGTGACTGGCGCTGTGCAAGTGTGAGCCGTCACTCACACTTGCACATGCAAACACACACACACACACACACACACACACACACACACACACACACACACNACACACACACACACACACACACACACACACACACACACACACACACACACACACACGACCGCACACAGAAATTGTTTAATTGCAAAAAGCCAAGGCAATAAAGCTGCACACTGCGTCTGCACAGGCGTTCTGCTTCAAAGGTTCCCAGTTAATACTAAGTTGTGAATTACAATAATTTGTACGGACGCCCATTTTTTTACACCGAGTGCTCTTCTGTATTAATACATACTGACCGAAATGAGTGGTTATTATAAGGAGGAAGCAAACCTTGGGTAGTGGAGATCAAATCAAAGTTTGATCACGAAGGAGGAGTTTTTTTTCTTCTAGTGTAAAAGGGCAAACCACGCTCTGCTGCAGCCTGCACCAATCACAGATTGAACCATTTATGATGGAAAAAACATCAAAATGGATGCCGATCAAAACACCCTGCATTCTGTACTTTAAACTGTTCGCAATTAGTGAACGATCATGCTCACAAGGATCAACTCTATGAACGATTGTAGTGAATAGAGCGTCGACTGCCATGTTGTGAGATCAGGTTCCCACTTCTTCTCCTTTTCGCTGCTCAGCTCTCACTCTCACTGGCTCCTTCCTGCTCAGAACTTTGCTTTGATTGACAGAATGGCAGCTTGTCTTTTATAAAAAGAGGACAAATACAAAGAGAAAAAAAAACAGGAGGAACTGCATCAGCTCATCCATCCGCCGTGCCGTTCTATTTATTTGAATGCCAACCTGCACTGAGGAAATAGTTTGGTTACTGAGTTTGGTAATGGCTCTGTCTAGTAGATTTGCTAGCAAGGTTCTGTTCATTTGGGGTTTTTTTGTTAAATAAAAATGAAAAGTCTGATTAAAATATTACACAAAACTAACAAGGCCTGCTTTCATAACAGAACAAATGCATAAAAACGAAAGGAAAGAATAAAGCTTCTCATAAAAATACTATGCAAAAGGATTTATTAACACCGAAAACATTCATATTCGCTAAAATACGAGGCTATAGATTAACAACCATTCAGGAGTCAAAAGAGCCAAACTTTCCCTCCCTCGGCTTCTGAACAACATTTTTTTTTTTTTTTTAAAGAAAGATTATGCCACAGTTACTCCTGTCACATTTGTTACTAAAACCAAATTTAAAAAGAAAAACGTTGGTTAAAAAAAACTGCCTCACATCTAATAGTGGTTACTACAGTATTTATATTCACTTTGTAATCATTACCAGTATCTATTAATGTTTATATTTTATTATCTCCCCTTAGATTTGATACATTTTTCAGCACCTTTTGATAAAGAAATTCATGCTAGATGCTTACAGGCTCGTGACAAAAGCCCAGACTGAGCAATTTCAGGAAACCATGTCTTCCTGTGTGTGAATTGATTCATCGAGCAGCTTCGGCTAGCCGGCTGTAGAGAAGGACGCCAACAAGTAACACCAATATCACCTCACTTTCTGACTCTCTCGAGCCCTTAATACCTTTTTATTTACACACGTCACTGTTCAGCATAGCTTCTAGTATGTCATCTCCATTCAAGTCACACCGAGCCTTGATCGAGGTACAACTGGGGTTTAAAGTGCAGCAAAGGCACTGCTTTGTAGTAAAAAGGCAGAACAGGAGGGTGCAATACTCAGTGAAATTAGATCTGTGGGACTCAAGGCTGCCAGCAGAAGCTCTGAACAATGCATTAACAGTACTTCATGATAAGCATTAGAGCAAACTGGCAAATATTTGCTGGAATGGAGTCTTCATTCTTGTAATTTACAGCTGCAGTCCATGACACATAAACGTTGGGCTGTGAGAATGAAAAACGCGATCAAACAAACAGATTGTAGGCCACTCTGAGAAACCTGGTTAATGCTAAGTTGTTGTAAGGATTCCCCTTCACCGTCTTAGATTAGAAACACACAACTTAAATGTTATTGAGCTGACAATCAAATGGTCTTTACCAGACTGACAGCGGGTATCTATGAAGGACAAAATACGTGGCCCAGTCAAAGTACAGGAGAGAAGATGACTTGAAATTGGATTTTCTCTGATAGTCACTAGCCAACATTTCCGATTATTTAAAAAATATTTCGTCATCATTTCACAACTAACTGGATCTGTACGTTTTCATGAAAAAGAACTTTTTATGATTTGATTCGGACCGATATAGCTAAACAGAATTAAGATAAGGTACAATATTGGATAAGCAGCTTTAGTGAATTTCAGAATACATTTTATTGAAAATGACACAATTATATCGTTAGTATGTCAATAAATAAAATAAGATTCTGCGTGCAGAAAAGGCAATGAATGAAATTTACACACATGGATCATCTGAGAGAGAAAATAATCTGATCTCTTGCTCCTTCAAAAGCATAATTTTCCAATGTAGAGATGATAAACATGTTAGTTTATTATAAAGACTACATAAGCATATGCATCAGACATCCTGGTGTCACACATTATACTTAATGATGTATACTACTGGAGACAGCATGCTGTACTGCAGAGGCTCTGGAGACCAGGTAATATTGTCACTGAGCAGTTATGAGTCATCACCAGACCTTTCTGAAATACTCGCTGCTTCATCCTCACTCACTCTCCCTTTACCATTTCCTTTTCCTCCCTAATGTCACCCCGTAGCTCCGTTCTCAATGCAAACTCCTGCAAATATCAGTGACTCTAGTGAGGCCAAATGAAATCATTTTCATAACTCTATAGCTCTCATTAACATGGCTGTACTTTGATTTGAGCTTTCTGTGATCGATGATCTTGAGATGAAAAATATACTGGATGGGGAAAGTAAGAAAAATAAGAGGAAAATAGGATAATC
>NW_006800181.1:499193-530454 GCF_000485575.1 Poecilia formosa
ATATATATGAAAAAGAGCATGAAGTGATAGCTTCCACTGACAGAGTTACAGCATCATCAGGAGACACGTTTGATCATCAACGTTAAACTGCAATAGAAAACTTTGTTTTTTTAAGTTTATGAATATGATTTAGTTACAACTTGCTGTCAGGAAGAATTTTAAAACAGCACAACATAAAACATTTAGGACTCATAACATGAGGTATATATGAACAAATAAAAAGCTTGCAAATGGAAAGTCATGTTAAATATAATCTGCATTGTTTTATAGGGCTGTACTAAAGTAATTAGACCCCTTGAAGTCTATTATATTTTGTTTCATTAAATAACAAATGCCAGGGTAATTGGGGGGCATTTTGTCACAAACCAACACAAACTAATGCATATTTGTGTACAAGAAGAAAAATGATAGATAAATGGAAATAAAATTTGACATATTTCACAAGTTATTTGTCTTCAGCCCCTGTCTTTTTTTTTTTTTTTTTTTTTTTTTTTTTTTTCAAAATAACTCAAGCTCAGTCATCAACTATTTCATTCTAACTCTGATTGTATATTTGGATCATTGTCCTGTTGGAAGGTGAAACTCCGGCCCAGTCTAAAGGTTTTTACAACCTCTAACAAATTATGTTCCGATATTGCCATCTCTTTAGCTCCATCCATCTTCCAGTCAACTCTGACTCTACTGAGAGAGAGAAAAAAAAAACATTTCCGAAGGATGATGCTGCTACCACTTTGCATCACCATGGCGATGGTATATTCAAAGGGATGCAGTGTTAGTTTTTCTTCCTATACATTTTGCATGTAAGTCATAAAAGGTTTAGTTTGCTTCTTTGTATTCTAAAACCTGCTTGTTCACCGTTGTTGTCTGAAAACCTCCCAAGTGAAATGGCTTTTTGTTGAATTTGTCAAAAAAGTTCAAAAGTTGAATTAACACATTTGCAGGGCACTATATAAAGAAATGTTTTAGCAATAAGCAAAACGAGACAACCCTGTTTATATCCTCCCACAAGAAGCGTAACTTATTGTTTTACAAACCAAGTGGCTGGACTATAGTCAGTTTACAGATTATCTGTAACACCTGCGGATTCTTGACATTTCCAGAGCTGCAGCTGTTAGAAAAAAAAACGTGTCAATTGTACTGTGAATTTAAAAAAAGATGTCTCTCCGCAAAAACAGTAAAAAAAAAAAAAACACTCAACCTTCCCAAACAAACTAGAAAATGATAAATGCTATATACAATTACACTGAAGTCAATATTCAACTGTTCAGTACTTGTTAAATTGCATTCTACAGTAATGCTTTAGGAGTCAACAGTGCTATTCAATGTGACACCATATATGTACACAAAGGTCAGATTCAGCCCAGTCAATAGAGACAGAAGGATAAGTTTAAAAAAAAAAAGACCTGTTTTTTTGGCGTCTCCGCTCCATGTGGTGTGCTCCAGTGAACCATACTGGTGAGCGGATCCTTGCTTCTTCTCCATCGGTGCTGCAGCTGCTCTCCGGTAGCAGCAGCAGAGAACTACAGGGGAGGGTCTTGCAGGCGGATTGTTGATGTATTTGTGAGTCATCAGCTGTTAGTCACTAACGCACGGAGGGAGGCAAAGGCGGCAAGATGTTCCATAGGTTACCCTCCAGCTCTGGCAGGAGAATGCTAATGTGCCAATGTGTTTCAAACAAACAGCGCCATCTGGCGACCTCTGGACAGAATTACAGCAGCCAACTTTCCCCCCAATAAATAAACGCATAAACGTAGCTTTTCTTTCTTTTTTTTTTTTAGAAAACAAAATCATTTATTTAGACAATAACATTCCCAAAGTCTGAATACAACACATATTCATAACATGAGGAGGAAATAATGTGCAAAAATACATCATGAATTTCAAACCCATGATTAATCCCCTGCCAGTTCAGCAGATACACATATACATGCACCTAATTGGTTAATGAATCTCATTCATTTATACACACACCACTTCCAGTTCCTGAGGTCTTTAGCAACAGAAATCATACTCATCAGGGTGCAAATTACACTTGATTTTCACCTGTAAAAACAAATACATTAAACAGTAACTTAAAGGGTTAATCCTTTTTTTCTTTTTTAAAGTGAAGCTGTTAAAAATGGAAAGACGTTAATATGCTACCTGTAATATATAAATATTGGTATCCAAGTCTAGTAAGCTGAGAGAAACCAAGAGCAAGGCAGATTTGTACCATCTAAAAAAAACCTTCCAATCTCAAAAATACTACAGCAGTCAATGGAAATACTTCAATAAATGTTTTCACCACATCATAATCCTGTACTGAGCCATTATCTACTCAGAAGCCAATGATTCGAAGTAGGAGGAAGTGCACAAACGATGATCTTGAAAATGTAACATTTAAAACCCAAAATAACAATTCATTTCAAAGTACAGAAGTATAAAATTGAATGAAAACAAATTTTAATTGCCATGAATCTGCTTCATATCAGGTAGGCCTTCATCATTAACAGCGTACATGTCCTTTTCTCAGTAGTTCATTGATGGTGGTGTAGCACTTCCTACCACTGTTTCCGCTATATTTAATCATCAGCATCAGCATAAATAACTAACCCAGTTTACTTAAATTGCTCTGGCATTTTTGAGACTGGGGTTTTTTAAGAGACTAGAAGTCCGTTTAGGTCTTAGCACCTCTTTAACAAGCTGTTAGCTTCAGTTTCAGTGTCAAACAGCTTACTGCTGCAGTTAACTAACCTTTAAATACAACCTCCGCTTCACTTTTACATTTGCCATGAAAAAAGAACAAAACCAGTAGTTGTGTCAGATCATAATCCTCCCTCGCTAAGCTGAGAGATATCAAATGGTGATTATGCAAATAGAATATTTCACAGTAATTACAAGTCTTATTTTGTGCTTTAAATATATACTTTAATCAGCTTTAAAACTGCTAATTTAGTGCAACATAAAATTTAAACACTAAAATATATCATTTAATGTATAACAGGTCCACTTCAATGCTGCAAGATGTTTTACTTGTATTTATGCACAGGTTATAACATGTTTGTGTTGTGTAATATCAGGTATGCAACCCTGAAAAACTGTCCCTGTAGTTAGTGCATATTGCCTTATAAGAGGGTAAATCAGAGGTCTAACAGCACCTTCCTAACTATTAATTTGATTATAATTAATAGTTGCTTCTGTCCTGAGTAATTCCTGACGATGATCATGCTTCTAGTCTGACCATGTTATGTTAGGTGGTTCTGGAAAATGTCTACAATCAAAATAAAGGCCAATGTCAGCAATTTCACCTTGAAACGAGTGTACATTATGCAACAGATAAGACAGGACTAGACGTCTGAATGGTAGCAGTAACAAAGATCCTGAGCATCAGATGAGATGAGAGCAGTAAGATCGATGTTCCAGCAGGTGGCAGGTCAGCTGAGAGTGCATTCTTGTATATTTGTGTGTGTGTCTGTGTGGGTCAGGAAGAAGGTTTGAAGGTAGTGTGTAAATAGGAGTAAAATAAGCATTAAGATCAGCTCTTCAAATCTTCTGCATTGTGTGATGCCGCCTTCACGAAGCATGTTCCCGGCAGATTTGCTGTTACAAATTCCAAATTACTAACTGATTAATTTTTCTCTTGCACTGAAATACAAACACTGATCAGCCACAAAACTAAACCTCTGACAGGTAATGGAAACTGATTAATGTTGGTACTCTACGTCATGATGCCATAGTAAATAGAAGGACATGTTTTAATATGGCTAACACTGTTTAGGAGAATACCAAGAAAAATGTCAAGGTGCCAAACACAGATGTTAGATCGTTTTTCCTCAAGTCCAAGTTATGTCTCATTTCTTCATTCCGAGTTCAAGTGAGTCCGATGACTGAAATTAATATTTTCTCATCACGATCACGTTGAAGGTCGGGATTATTATTAATTATTTTTTGGGTCTGCATTAGAGTTTGATGGATTCCTTGCTAAACAAACCAGATTTTCTCCACAAACAAACTAGAGGTTGAATAAAAAGTGGACCAAACAGGACTGCTGAAAATGCTCCCTAACTCAGGTTCCCATCTGCAGAACAAGCACAATGCATGACGGCCGCACTCTGAACTTCTAAATACGAGCGGTTTTATTGTGGCTGATCAATGTATATTTGGTTACTTAATTTTCTCTGCTGGTCTCTCTGGACAATATTGATCATTGATATTAGGCACAGTTAAATATAATGGATATCTGTGATCACTAAAGTGTGCACAGCAGGTTTTTCATGAAGAGCACAATGCTGATGTAGGTCAATCCCATCTTGCAGCGTGATAAAACTTCTTAACACTGTAAAACCAGTGGACTTGATGAGGCAGTCACTTGCAGAATTTGATCATATTGTGGTGCTTAAGTTACTTCTGAATTGAAAAAAAAAAATGTCTTTCTCAATCAATGTCAGTAAGAGCAAAGTGGCAGACGTGAAACACTTTGGGTCCAGGAGCAGCTCGTTAGGTCTGAAAGGTAACCGTTTTCTTTCTTTTGCTGTTGTTCTTTGAAAATCCGTTTGGGAGGACGACCATCGTTCCCGCTCACTAAACAAAGTGAGGATAGCTTTGACACATCAGTTGATAATGCCAGCAAATGTGTTGACTGGCAGAGGAAGAGTTTTGCTCATGTATTTGCTCAGTCCAGCATCTCTAGCTCCATCGGTGCAGAATTTGGACCCCATGGATTTCTGCACGCAGTAGCCAGGATCCAGACAAGGAGAGATCTCGATGCTACAATGAAAATGTTCAAATTAGTAGGTCAGTTTGAATTGCGCAAAAATGTAGCACCAGTGTGCGGAACGTTCCTAAGGCTTCAGAGTAAGCTGCATCAAGATTTAATCCCACGCATTTAAACCCAGCAATCATGGCTGACCTTGATTCAAAGGTGAGCAACAGCTCAAATCGTTACCTCTGCACGTGTTTGTAAATCCTCCGACTGTCTTTGTCCAGGGTGAGAGTAAACGATCGCCTCTCCAAGGTACGAATCTTAATGTTGCTTGTTCGAATCTTTGATTCCTGCCCAAATAAAAAAAAAGCACATTAGGTGCTTCACGAAATGTTTACATACAAATGCACATAAAACTATCATATTTCTCAAAACCTTGAACATATTGTGATATTACCACAAACATCTGTGTATTTAATTGTGATTTTTCATGTGACCAAGCAGAACACAACTGTGAAATGGAAGAAAAAAAAATGCTAAATGCGTTTCAACTTTTTCAAATGTGAAAAGTTTGAATTCATCCCAGTGAGTGAATGTTTGTGCTATTGCACTTTCACTGCTGTTACAGCTGCTATTTAAAATGTCTTTACCAGCTTTGGACATCTACACACTAATATGCCTGCCCAGATCTTTCTTTGTAAAAAAAAAAAAAACTGAAACTCAGACACAAAAGGGATGTATTATTTATAATCCAACTCTTATTTAAACTTCTTCACAACTCTCTAGCTGGCCTGTCGTCTTCCTTTGTCTTCATGATGCCGTTTGTTTACTATACACAAAACATCTGGGTTTGTACTGAGACACAGATGGACTATTTTTAATAATTAGGTGACAATCAAAGTATTTTATTTAGGGCTAAATGCACACCACACTTTTAAGTATACCATTTATAGAAAAATCCAAACCAATGTTTTAGTTTTCATGCATGAATGCTTTTGCAAGGCAGTTTATTTTAGTTTGGCGCTCTTCACTTCGGTGGTTCTGTCCTGACTCACCCCACTCGAGCCTTTTGTCTTTGATGGAGCTTCGTTCAGCGTTAGAGTCAAACAGTTCAGATCTACAAACAGAAAGGTAAGAGATTATTCACAGCAGACGAATGAGATGAATCAGAAAATGGAAATGCTGGTATTTGTGATTAAGCTTTATGTACAAAAAAAAAAAAAAGCTAAACTGAATACCGAACCTTCTGCTTCGCTGGAGGGAATGGCATTAATCTGAGCGCCTGTCGTTCGCGCTGAAATTCCTACATCAACATCTCGCCCACTTAGCGTCATCTGGACGCCACAGAGGAAACACACAAGAACAACAAGTAAGCGTCAGAGGCCACAAATAGAAGCAAACGCCAGAACACAAAGATTAGCAGAGATAGAAATTTACTGGCACTTTTGGTATTTGGTAAGGCATCTGGCAAAGATTCCTGTCAGTGGAATGTTAGGAGGAAAAGCTTGATGTAAAAAACTACGACTCACCTTTCTGTAATTCATAGAGATAACAACTCCACAGACTTCCCCCGAGCCCGAGCTCCTCTTATGTTTATCTGTTTGAAAATATGAATTATGTAGTTACATTAGCGGATCAGGGTTTGTGGTACGTCAAAAACAAGAACAAAGAGAAGATCGTGCAGCTGGAGTCTGGTTTAGTTTTTATTTTTTAGCTTTCCATATTTGTGATTAAGATTTGGTGACTAACAAAGAGTAGCTCACAATGGATTGAACCTGCAGGTGTACTGTGTAAAATATCTGAGGAAAAGCAATAGCAAACACCCAATGTGTTGTCAAGTCACCTTTCATTGAAGCTGCAATATGTTTGAACTCTGGGAACTCTATTTCCAGGTTAGTAAGGAACACATCTTCCACTGGATCCTTTGTCATGCTGTTGAATGTGATCTAACAGAAAAGGAAACTTTATTAGGACCGTAAAATATCTACAGAAGATGCTTTTCTTTTAAAAAATAAATCTAGATTTTAGATAAACGGCATAAAAAAAGCTGCACGTCTTTACCTTTACGAAATAGATGTTGAAGTAGACAGGCTGCTGGCCGCTGCGGACGTAGTAAGCAATGACATCAGAGATGAATGGGTCTTTCGGTCTCTCAGGATTCATTTCTTGCTGAAAGAGAAAAATCATGAAAGATTAATCCACCTGAAGTTGGGCCTGGTCACACTCAGGATACTAATGTGCTATGAAAACACTATGGGTGACACAAAAGAGCATATAAAGTAAGAATCGGATACTTTTTTTATTAATGAAAATAAAAAAATATATGTCAATCAAATCACTTCTAAATGTCTCAACAGACCAAGGATGCTCCTCTCTGTTTTAATTTGATCCTGGCTTTTACTGAGCAGGATATTTGGGAAAATGTACAAGAGGCTATGGTTAAAAATGACAAGAAATCTAGACAAGAGCATGTTTGGATCAACATCCAGAGGATTTCCAGGCCTTCTGACACACAAACATGTATTGTCATTTGCATTTCTTTTCCCCACATACAATGATTTTTCTGTTTCCTGTATAAGAATACAGTTGGGACAGTTTCAGCGGTGCTTACAGTTTCTTTACTTGTGGTTTTGGTAAATTCAGCACTTTTTTTTTTTCCTGGCAGAAATGTTGCAAAGCAACTTCCTGTGTTTGAGCTCAAGAAGAAAACAGCTGCAATACTGACAAGCTAAACATAGGATAATACAGTGATATTTGCATAAGATATATATATGTAAGGTGAGTCACATAAAAAATCTGGCAACACCAAGAAAGGACATAAGTGAATACTCAGGTAGTCTAGTTTCTAAAGATACATTTTAAGATGTCATACCAATTTAGCCATTTTATGAATCATGCCTCCCAAACTGTTGACGTTGCTGTTGTACCATGGATCCACGTTGCTCAAGTAGGAACCAAGAGTGCAGGAATCCCCCGTGGACTGATTGAGGTTTACCTACAAATAAGGAACGTGAAACTAAAAATCCCTCAAACAGCTATTATTAAAAATCATTGGAAGAGCTTGAAGTTTGAAATGTTCCGCATAAGAAAAAAGAGGAAGGTCTCACAGTGTTAAGCAACAAAAAAGGTTGTAGGAAAGCAGAGCTACAAAACAACAGAGATAGTAGGAGGGAGTAAGCCACGACCTAACATAACCTAAAATGACAAAATAATGTAGAGCAATGTAAGATTTTTTTTTAATTATTTCCACGTTTGCTGACAATAAACACTCAAAGTATGTCATAGCAAGCTGGTTTACAGCATTTCATATATGGTTACCATTATTTATAGAACAAATGACTAGACTCAGTGGATCAAATGTAGAGTTCAGCATCAAAAGAAAAAAAACAAAACATTGCGACAATAAAAACTGTGATTTTGTCTGAAACATAAATCTCCATGAATTACAGTGAGACATGTATTGAAGTTTTTTTTTTTGTTAAGAAAATGATGTCCAAGAGATTTCAACAACTACATAATAAGTCTAATTGTAGTAATTACCCATAATTAGGATTTCCCCCATGTTTCACAATTCCTGCATGTTTATTTACTTATGTAAGTGGGCTGGATCAGTGTGGTTGTCTTACCGTAACAGGAGAGACTGGCAGCTGAGCTGGGCAAACAGGAATGTAGTAGAACTGGAGACTGACTCTCATTGTAAGAAAAAGCCGCCGTGCTTCTCTCTTTCTGTAAAGGCCACAGGATAGATTCATCAGAAGCGTCAGGCTCGCATAGTTCTGGCAACTGTGGTGAAGCACGTGTTGCGTTTCAGGAAGTTACATTTGCAGTCAAAGAACTTCTGTTTATTTCTCAAGTCAGAAGCCGAAAGCAGGAAAACATTTGAGTTCAGACGGAGTTTTGCAAAGTCCTTCTGAATATTTCAGTGATGTATCACCGATTCATCTTAGGATGTAATGCCGTCCATTTAGGGTCAAAAGAGGACATGGTGTGTCTGATATCATGTATCTTTAGAAAACCACACTTGTTTCTTAATCTAGAGCAAGCTGTTACATCAACTGCTACAGCAGGCAGAAACTTAGAACACATATGACGTTTGCTGCCCTTTTTGAATCTTTGCAGCTATGAAGTTCTTCTGCTGCAATACCTTATATAGATATGGTAATATGTTTCATCATGGCAGCTGTTTAACATAGTTTTAATGCATAAACAAAAACCACTCCATCACAGTGTAATACAGTGGAGTCAAAAATGGTTTCCCTCCTTCCTGATTTCCAATTTGTTTGCATGTTTGTCACACTTACCTGTTTCAGAACACCAAACCAATTTAATTATAGTCAAGTAGTTGGTTATATGGCCCTGTTTGGAAAAGTGATTGACCTCTCCCTGTTAAAACATTGTGTGATGTATCATTGTCTCTAGTCACATCTAGGTGACTAGTGACAGTGAGAGCCGTTATCACAAATGGTGACGACCTGGAGCTGTGGTGATGCATTCCAGAAAAAAACAAACAAACATATAAATATGGTGGTGGTAGCATGATGGTATGGTTCTGTTTTGCTGCTTCAGGACCTGGAAGACTCGCTGTGATAAGTGGAACTATAAATTCTGCTGTCAACCAAAAAAATTGTGAAGGAGAGAGTACGGCCATATGGCAGGAAAATGATCCAAAATACACCACATCTGAGTGGCTGGAGACCGAAGACAAAATTAAGACTATGGAGTGGTCTAGTCAAAGTTCTGACCCAGATCCTACTGAGATGCGGCTGCACGTCCTTAAAAAAAGTTATTCATGCTCGAAAGCCCTTCAGTGTGGCTGAATTACAACAAGTCTGCAAAGATGAGTGGGCCAAAAATCCCCCACAGCTGTAAAAGATTCACTGCAGGCTGTTGCAAATGCTTCATTTCCGTTGTTGCTGCTAAGGGTGGCTCAACTGGTTATTAGGCTTTGGGGGCAATCATTATTTTTTACACAGGACCATATAGGTTTGGACTTTTTCCTCCCTCAATCATAAACAAATTTGTTTAAAAACTGCATTTTGTCCTGAATTCCTCACTCTGGAAGAATGGAAAGAAATTAAATCTATCAGATGGAAAGATTAACAGTCCCAATCCATTTACAGATGAGCAAGTTTACAATCCAGTGGTCAGTACGGGTATCCTGCGTTATTATTCTAACACAACATGCAAGAATATTGGTTTGATTAAAAGGAAATTGTAGTTAAGAGTTGGTTCATTTTGCAGGAAGTTTCTATTAGGTATCTAATTTCCTTTTGGTTTTGTACAAATAATGTTTCTTCACAATAGTACCTCTTTGTTCCTGTTCTGTTCTGTTTTTTTAAATTTTTTTTATTAATGTTTTTTGTTTGTTTGTTTTAAATGGAAATGTGACCTTGAGGGTATATCAAACTTTTGTAATCTTAATATTTCAATAATAAAGAATATATATAAAGTTTAAAAACAGCATTTTGTGTTTACGTGCTTTTTCTTTAACTATTTAGATTGGCTTATTGTTCTGAAACACTAAGGTGTGACAAATATGCAAATAAAATAAAATCAGGAAATTGGGACTATAATTTTTCACACCACTGTAAAATAAAAGGTAATTACGCTTTATCACTAATATTACCATGAATATGACTGCACATTCAATGGAACAGCAAACAACAGTCCCACAGTTGTTAACTCATTTGTTAAAAAAACATTTCAGTTGACACACTTACCTGTAGAAGTAGTAAGCCTTAGCCAGGCGACCCACAACTCTGTCATCTCCCATAACTACAATCTTTGCGATAAAGTGTCGCTGCTGCTTGGGGAAGTGGTTCTCCATCATGCTCATCCCCGCTCGCCTCTGCAGAGTGGCCGCTCTCCTTCCTCCCTTCCCTGGACCTCCTCCACTTGCTGCACTTGGGTTGTCCTCCAGCGTGTCTTGCATGAGCACCATGCCGTCCTTAGCCGTCGGTTTCAGTTTGATGCCTCCCCGCCGTAACAGCCTACTCGAGTCTTGCTCACTGGGAGGAAAGAGGAGGCACAATCCATATTCTGACCAGGATGGGCTTACATCACAACAATGACAAACTGAATATGGAAAGTGAAATGTTTAATGGCCTGCTCTAACGGCTGGCGAGAAGAGGAAACTATTTTTTTGTTAAAAATAACATCTCAGCTCAGCTTAAAAGTTGCCTGGGGGAAAAACATCCCCCAGGCAGGCAACACCAAAGTGGAAATGTTGAGTCATACCGAACCATGCCATGTTGGTGAAAACCAGATGAAGCATACCTGCATTTGTCAAGCGTGGAGGTGGAAAGCAAGTGCTTTGGGCTTGTTCCACAACCACAGAACATGGGCGCTACAATAACTGACCCCGCCATGAACTCTTCTGTTTACAACGTGTCAAATCCTGCCTGACAATAGCAGAAACTGAATCATCCTAAAAGTTGTTCTACAGGGAACTAATTTATGAGTAATGCAAACACTGTCTGCTTTTTGACATGATGCATGACTGGATAGATTGTGTTCTGTTTATCTAGTTTTAAAAACTGATGACCCTCAACGGGCTTGTACCTGATCCTAAAACCTTAACATCTAAATTTATATTTGGTATATAATTGTGTACATTTTCTTTTTGTGTTTGAGGATCAATAACTTAAATTATAATTTACTTTTTGCACTGTTCCCACGCTGAAATGATACAAGGGTTGTCCAGTGAAGTTGATGGAGAGAAATCCGAACTGGGGGGCAAGTCCTTTTCAATGCCACTGTCGTTGGACATAATGGAGAAGCGAGGCATGTCCGCTGGAGTGAAAGGTGATTCGCCGAGCTCAAAGTCCTCCTGTTCCTGGCTGAAGGAGGAGAAGTGTTCTGACACGCTGCTGGATCGGAACCACTTGGACAGCTCCCGCCCTGTTAAAGCAAAACAAAAGCACTGTGGTAGGTACTGTCCAAACAGTTTTCTCTGTTAACTTACTGAGACATGAGTTTTGCAAACATATTCAAGCTGGGGTTTTTTTCAAATTATGTGTCATTAGGACCAGAAACTTTGCATATTAACGCCTTTCATCACACATGAACCTTCAGTCAGGTGATAATTAGTCCCTTAAGTTCTGAGAATATAAACAACACTATAAACCATGACAGCTCTGCTGAACAGATCAGTAAATCCTCACAGTTTAATAATAACAGCATCAAATGGCCTCATATTGCAGTGACTTCAGCCTTCACAGTAATTAACTGACGCTATGCACTGTTAGAAAATATGTAAAAGATTTACATAATTTTAGCAGACCAGTTGTTGGTTTCTTTGTTGTAACAACGGATCTTGGAAAGAGATATTTTGCTGTTAAAAAGCCCATCTTATTCCCTTTAAATGGTGTCACATTTGTAAGCTCAATGGATTTGTGAGATGAGATGGATTAAGTTTTTTCACTACGTTCCCCCACAATGCCTGAGTGACTCACAGATATCCAGATCTTCTGTCCACAGGTAAAAGCTCATCTCAGGGTTGGGAATCGGGCAGTCGCACATCGGTCCTCCACACAAAGGCTCTGCAGCACACATAGAGGAAGATGTAACAATAACAACTAAAACAAAGCAGTTCCCAACATCCACAATTTCCCCTGTTGTCCATCCTTCTGTCTTCCGACCGGAAAGATCTCAGTGGAGGTTCACTGGATGTGTCGCTGACTTGATAAGAGCCGGGGGGGAAGAGTGGAAATAGATATCCAGAAATGCTAATAATACACACAGCTGACTGAACAGATTTGGACATGGAGGAAGTCAGGATGTGTTTGATCTCTGCAGCAGCCTGTGTGTCAACAAAAAGATGCCTAATGTCCACAAAATGAACTTGATTACCTGGGGCAAATTAATTAACAGTGATACTGTTATTACCACTGAAATGTCAAAGTTGTAGAGTTTTGGTATGTGCTAAATATGGCCCCTCATGTCCCACCTGGAAGTCATCACTAAGTAAATAAAAGTTTTTAAAAAATCTGTAAAGTATATGAATTTATTTGGATAGTCTGGGAGCCTGGTTACAGACAGTACACAGCTTAGAAAGTGTTTGAAGATCATCAAATAACTCAGACTTCTAAATCAGGTAATGATACACCCAGCAGAGAGGAGTTTTTAAGCTTCCCACCTAAAAACAAAAATGTAGATCTATAATGAAAACTACAGTTTACCTTTTTTCTTTCCTTCATATCCAAAGGAAAAGTTCAAGTGGTTACAATCTGCATTCCTAGGATGTTATTTTTCTGGGTGTACCAAAGGCCCAGACAGAACTTAGAAAGTTTTTAAATATGCTGCTGTTTTCACTGAACAGTTTTCAGTGGTTCTTGAAGAACAAGGAGACCTTTGGTTGTAGGTGATTTCTCTGATTTACTTTACTAGACTCAAACGTTGTGCCCAGATGTCATGTGATTGCTGAAATTGTCTCTTGTTTTTATCTTGCTATGCTTATGTACAGACCAGAACACTGAGTTTGTATCTTGGATAAATAAAGGTTAAATGAAAATGAAATGGAAAAAAAAAACATCTTCTCCATTTAGACGGTCTAATTTTTAATTCCTACTAATAAAGGAAATGCAAAAATAAGCATACAGTAATATCATACAGCTAGCCATGTCAAGTATTTCAAAGCAGTTTAACACAGGTTATCACAATGGTTGCTCATTTACAGGACCACCTTACCAGGATATCAGGGTTTTAGTATAAAGTATTGATTATCGTCGAGTCTGTTAGAATTTTAGATTACACAACCACCGCCTTCTGTGAGCTTCTAATTTCTGTCTTTATTCCTGTTAGTTTTTGGCATTCGCGGATGTTTGCAAAACCAGTGAGGCAAGATGGCTGAGAGTCCAGAGTGCAGTGTTGACAGAAAAATTGCGCCCTGCTTCTACGCCAGGGAGCTCATACCTGCATTAGAGTCGGAGACAATCTCGCTGTACAGCTGCTGCAGACGGCTGTTCAGCATCCCCCCTTCTCCTCTGTAGCCCTCCTCCACGCACTGCTCCAGAGTTGCCAACACTTCCTGAAAGTATGGCTCCACTTCTTGGCCCATGTCCTGTTCCACAACAAAAACAAACGGCCTTGAATAAACAGAGAGGTGGAAAAGGGAAACTAAGCATGCAGAGGATGGATTCATAGTAAAACATTGATTAGTCAAAATGTTCATTTGTCTGCTACTGAATGTGTCTTGCTGAGGCATCGTGTTAGGAGATGCAGCTCTGACACAACACACGTCACCAGAATATATGATCTGACCTGTAGGAGCAATCACTAACCTCAGTCATTTCAGGTAGCATTTCCACTCATAGGAAGCAAACTTGATCTTTATAGTGAACCCTGCGTAACAAGTGGTTTTAACCTGCATGATCTCCCAGAGGCAACAAACAGTATCAAGCGCCGTGCTTTATTGTTTTACAGTACATAAAGTTGTAGATCACGTCAATAGTAGAATGCTACATATTCATTTCGAACTTTACAGCTTCTCTCTTGGTTATTTTAAAAAAAATAAAAATACTTTTTTTTTCTGGTTTCACTTTATTTTCCAGCTACTAAAGTGACTCAACTTTCTGCATCACAGCAGAGGCTCAAACTAAATATTTAATAAGCTGCAAAGTCACTTAAACAGAAGAGGAGTGAGTGCACAAAATACACAAGACAACAGCAGAGGGATAAAGGAACTGGGAAACTGGGGAAAAAAGGCAAAAACGGACATCATTTAAACAGATGTAAACTCACTGACCCTGAGTGCCTGAGCCAGTTTTGGACCGTGGCAATGCTGTGGTCCTAAAGCCGCCTGTATGGTGTGCTGAACCACGCTACGCATGTGTTCTAACGGACTCTGGAATCCAGCCGAACCCAAGGCAGACACCTCAAAGTCCTCCACTACGGCGGGTATCAAGGAACCAGAGAAGACCTCCGGATCGGCTAGCACAAAAACCCTGCAGATAATTTAAAACAGTCATAAAGTTAGTAAGCTAACAGAATATTGGTTTCATTGAAACCGTAGCGCGGGTTTTGTGGAGTCAATTGATAAATGATAACTGACCTCTCCTGAAAAGGATAGTGCTCGTTTTTTAGCTTCTGCTCTGCTGTGATCATCCTCTGGTACATCAGGCCTGTTGATCAAACGAGCATTTAATGACATCATCAACCCTCTCAGCATGTCAGATTAAAGTACAACTCCAGCGCTGAAGCAACTCTAATTCATCTTTATCTGCTTTGATGAACAATATTTATCACAGAGGGTTGTTTCACTTGTAAAGAAGTCACTATAATTAGGTGTGTGTGTGTGTCTCCAGCCTTGACTCCTTTTTTCATTTAATCAGTTTTACAAACAAATCATGGAAAGCTGCATCTATTCAATAACAGACGCATAATAGTGTTACATTTACCTTTTGTCTTATTTCAAAAGGTAAATGTAACACTTGTGAATGAGGAAGACTAAAAGTTACCTGTCTTCAGTGTGACTGACAGGTAGAGGAAGCACAGAGATGAAACAATAAAAAAAATCATTTTCTATAACATATTTCGACTTGTCTGCACTTTATTGAAGCTGCAAAAGGGTGTGAGACAAAAACAACAAAAGTAAATAACAGTTCTGTCATTTTCAGCTTTCAGATTCTGTTGTCATTAATCATACTGGAATTGAAAATGTTTGCAGTCATTTGGAAATTTTACAAGTGGATCCATATTCTTTAGAGAAAGCATGCAGAGAGCGACGCTTGTGTTCACTAATCTTTATTGCAATAATGTGTTAAATGCTAATAAAAGCCACTAAAGACAATTTAAATTTCACCTCTGCAATCATTGCAGCTTCTTTTTAAAATAGTGAAACCCTGTTTTACAGTTACTGCTCTCTGATTCTCATGCGGTGACGTTGTCTATGCTCCTAACATAAACAAAACCTGATCACTCAGAGCAGTTTGTGGGTCATTATTCATTACTCATTTTGAAAAATGACCTAACACCTTCAGTGAGTACAATTAATGAAATTAAATAAGGGAAAAGTTTTGAATTCTGCCATCGCCATTCTGCTTTACAACAGATGTTTTTTCATCATTTGACATTATATGAGTTTGGAGTTTATTTCAGATGTGTTGCAACTAAAATATGGACGGTGTTCTGAGCAGAATTTGATTTATGAGCTGAACTATCAGTGATATTTGCACAAGAAGAGGCTCACTACCTGGGATGAAGCGTTCAGTTTTTATTTGTCTTGTATAGCTCAGGCCCACGGTGCAATAAGGCTGAGGATAGGTCAGTAGCCGCTTACAGAAGTCATACACACGCTTGTACAGCTCATCTGGGATGTAGGCTGTCTAAAATGACAAATCATAAATAAAAATCTTGGGTTAATGAGTAGAATGGGAATACAAAAATCTACTTTTATGGACGGTAAATGATACGTATCACAGTGCCAGTGCTAAAATATGAGGAAATAAACTTTGCCATGGACTAAATGCCAACATTTTATGTCCCAACTTCCTTGTTGGTGTTAGTTCCAGGAATTAAAAACATTCCTCTGGCTCAGTGCAAAAAAACTCCAAACATCAGATGCATCCAGGTAACAAAGAAGTGTTCAACAACATTGTGAAAAAGTAGGAACAAGGAGGTCTGTTGGAGCTTTTCGCAGAGTAACTGTACCTGAATGATGGCGTGCATCAGTGTGTGGAGCAGAGGAATGATGGATTTGCGAGAGTCCCATCTTTCCGCCTGAAGAGAAACATGCACAGATGACGTATGCATGATGTGACAAAAATAAATCTATCTCCTTGTTGACCTCAGGGTGACTAAAGCTTCCTTTCTGTTTGAAAATAAATTTTAGAAACAAATACTAACCCAGGGTGAAGTACTTCAGTTTAAACAGGAATTGGAGAACAGTACCTTTTCCAGCTCCTTTATCAGCACCCACAGCAGAGACAAGCTGTTGGCAGGATTGTTTTGAACCTTCTTGTGAAGTGTCCATCTCAGCATTCCTGCACACAGACACAAAATGCAAGGACTAAAACACATGGTGACTCTATCTCACTTCTATCTATGATAGCAGTGATCTAAGTTAGTCTGATGACTAACAACACAACAGCTTTCATACCACAAACAGGGTTTATTTTACAGGAAGAGTCACACTGGCTGCACTAAATGTCTGTTCACAGAGGAAACGTTTATGAGGTGGAATCATTTATGGGAGAAAACAAACCAAAGTCCTCAGCAGACGGCATTCTGAATGCTCATATGCCGAAACCCAATGAAAAACATTAAAGACCAGATCTGCGTTTGAACTTATAATAAGTAGTTACAACAGGAATTTGCTGATTATTTTCATTGTACTGGAATAGAGCCCACCTTTGTTACACCAGTCTGGGCCCTGCTGCTGGTCGGTACAACGGGGCAGCACAGCCTGGAGGCTTCGGTACAGTTCTGACTCAGGAACTGTAGGGGAGCAGTCGCCTGGCAACCAAGATCAAACATTAGGACAAAAGCTAACTATAATAACACACTTTTTTCTTGTAATAACAAATTTTAGTTTCTCAAAAAACATCCACATAAATATTTATACATATAATATCTGAAAAAGAAAAAAAAAATTCTGCTAAAACCTGATGCTTTACCTGTCGGCTCCATGCTACTCGAACTATCCCAGTGGGCCATGTTGGTCAGGACTCGCGTACATTTTGGTCCAATCAGCTGCAAAAACAAATGTGAAGTGTTACCTCTGTTCTGTCATATGTGTGAAAACACACCAAGTCCTCCTAGAAACAGTCTCATCTGGATTGGTGATCTGTTCTTTCCCTTTGGTTGCTCACTTAAGAGTGTATGACTACATGGAAGTGATGAGTGCAGCTATTAAAAGCTCAATTCTGTGGTAATTATTTGGGCTATTAAGATTCTCAGTATTTCCATGCATCTACCTCTGCATGAGGTTTTTGCTTCTTCCTTGAGTGGTTAACTGTAGTTTTGGGTAGAAGTTTAGACCCACACAGGATGGACATGAATCTCTTACTATGTTGGTCTTACATTCACAATTCAAAACCGTTCTTTTAGAAGTGTGATATTACACCATTTAGAACAGCAATGACTTTCCAAACCAGAAATTTGACTCTGATTATTCTCTAATTAAAGTATTAAAATGATGATTTAATGTCTAGGCAAAAATACAAACAGACAATTAAATATCATTTGGTTGTATTTGGTTTCTCAAATAGTTGAATCTGAACCATGTTTTTTGTAACAACAAGCTTCTGGGAACATTTTGGTTGGTTGTTTCAACATTTTAATCAAAATTCATAGTTTCATATGAACTGGTTGACTTTTGCCACTGTTGACTATGTGCTGGTTGACCTTTGTCAACCAGTCTGGGCTTTAATCATTAAGTTTTTATTTATTTATTTTTTTACTTTTTTTATGTTGCTGTTGGAAAGTCTATTCCAGAAGATGAATGTTAATTCATTCATAAAATAGTTTTGATGTATCTAGAAACTGTGTCATCCTGAAATAGGAGGTAGCCTTCCTCCTTCTTTATTCCATTATTTATGTACAATGCACCAGAACCACTGATGGGGAACAAGACGGTTGACATAATGCTATCACCACCAAAGTGCTTGACAGTGGTGTATCGTGTTCTTGGGTTTAAAAATCTCACCTTGAATCTTTCAATTCATGGTGGCCAAACAGCTCATTTGCTTGTCTGATCTGAGAATAAATAGTTCTATAGAAGACATTTGACTTGTCTTTGTAGGTTTATTCCAACTCCACAGCAATGTTAAACTTGCTTCGCTCTCGAGAGCAACACTGCTGCTGCTACAACTTTCACTTTTTAATAATAGCCTGCAGCTTTAGTGGTTCAAGGATTTCATTTGAAAGTGACAGATTGGGTCAAGTGGGTGAAACTTGGAAACAATCTGATGTTCAAACTGTACATTGATTCTGAATACACATGCTTACTGCTAATACGTTGTTCTCAACTCATGATTTCCTCTTTTTTTTTTTTTTCCTGTCATCACAACCTACCAACCAGTCTGCCCCTCGACTATTCGTATTTCAGAAAAGGTGTAGGTTTTTAGGGGAATATGAGGCCAATTAACTGTCCAATCATTACTGTATGATCAATTATTAATTAATCGTAGTTGGAATAGTATACCCAAACAATTATCAAAGGACTGCACACAACAAGTGATAATGTAATGATAATTGTGATCTGAAATACAATATGAGTCTAAAAGACAACAAAAGCTTTAACAGCTTAAAACTGTAGACAAGATAAACTGTGTATAGGTCTCAACACCCTTTATGGAAGTATGTACATTTGAGTCAGTCATGTAATTTCTGTGTTTTATTATAGTTGCTTATCTTTTTAGTGTGCCACTGTGTGCTTCCTTTTTGCTGCCAATTGCTGTTGAAATAAATCTTGCTACTGAGGAACAAATTAAAGATCGTTTTATACCAAAATAAACTGTGTCAGTACAAATATGGATCTGAAACGTACAAAATACATCTTTTACAGCATAAATAAGGATCTGATCCATGCAGATGTATTCAGCAGCAGCCTGTATAATTTTTGTCTTTCTGGTAACTGCATAATACTTTACTGACATCAAGTTACTACGGGTTTCTATTTCTCAGCTGCAACAATTCGTGCAAATGTGAATAGGTCCGTTTGTATCGATCTTGACGTAAATGAGTATCCTTGAATAAATAATTGTTCTAGTAATGATTGTGATAAAGTATAGACTTTTTAAAACAAAGTTAGTTGCAACTGATTTGATGTCAAGAGACTTTCACTAAAAACCACTTTTTCCAAAATTGGCTGACGTTTATAACTTGCTCACTGACATTGGTAACTCGTAACTCAATGTTATAAAACTGTTGTTTGCTCCTTAGTCTAATGTGTTTCACTGAAAGTAAATAGGTTCTTTAAAAGATTTATTTTTCTAAATTTCACAAAACCTTCCACAGTACTAAAAGCCATCTTACATCTCAACGCACTCCAAAGTGTTTCATATCTAAATAAGGACTATAGGTAACATCCACCCACACAAACGTCTTCACACGCACAACAGGACAGTGGTTCCTCTTCCTCCACAAAGGTGCTAAAATACACTCCTATAAATAAAAACAAAAACTACTTTAAGTACTTCATTCGTCCCAAGACCCACACATGTCCGTGACTCACAACTCAAACATCCACAACACAACTTTACATGCTTTGTGTTACAATAAAGATCTACCTTATCAGAATAGTACTAATCACAGGTCTTGTATGTTTGCTCTTAAATATAAATGCAGCTAAGAGATATTTTGTGGTGTAGTCTTCCGTAATACATTTACATCCAAAGAAAACTATAATATACAGGTTGCACTGAATTAAATCTGCCATTTACTACAACGTTCCAAAAATAAAATTCCTTATCCCACAAGTTTTACACATGAAAATGAGCTCTAAAAGCATTTAAATGTATCCAAACATTCAAACATAGTATAATGAAGAATGGAAACAGCCTTTGTAGTCCACAAAGGGGAAATTCAGGTCTGACAGTAACAAGAAATATAAAGGTTCACACAAAAAGTTCTTAAAATAATAATAAAAAAATATATATAAAACACATAATAATAATAATAATATACTGTACAAATCTACAAAATGAAAAATTAAGCAAGTTGACTTCAAAAACTGATAAAAAGCAAGACTAGCAAGAAGCTGCAAAAGCAAATTATTAGATCTAGTTTCTGAACAGCAGCAACACATGAGGCACCAAAGCAACCAAGATCTGATCCAATCAGTTGGAAATAGTGATAATAAACTCTGACTTACCCTGATCCATCTGGACTATACACAAGCCATTCGTTCACACAATACACATCCTGGACTGAAAGCAACATGTAAGCCAAACAGAGGCGTAGTGAGAATGAATGGTAGAGTCCGCGCACTAGTGACTTTATTTCCTCTTTTAGCAAAACGTGTGGGTTCATTAGAAGGAGATGAGAACTATCAGAGTTCCAAGAGCAAGTATGTAGGAGTGACTGTGTTTGTGGGCAAGTGTATTGTAAAGTACACTTGCCTGTATATTTCACCTTTCCAAACCTTTGCAAACTGGCATGCAGCCTTTATTTCATTGTTCTCCTTCAAACAGTCAGCTTATTGTTCATTTGAGAACAAAAGAAATACTTTGGCTTTGCGTTGTGTAAGAAAAGCTGCACACTGACACATGGTTAGCATCACTCTCTTTTAGGACGTGAATGCAACCTATATGACCACAGGTTTCCGGGTGCCTTAAAAGTTGATTTACGTCGTCTTGAAACTCTGTTCTCTGTTGGCTCTCACTTTTTCTCAATGCGTCTCATAACTAAATGTTATTTTTTCCTTTTTAAATCAGGTGAAGAATGCACATGCATCATTGATTTCGTGAACATGCACTGTGTGTCTATTTAAAAAACGAAGAAAAAAAAAGTTCTAATCCAGTGCAGAAACTGACACGCACAGCACTTCCTTTCTCTCTAAATGAGTGGGCAGATGACGCTCTATATTTAGATGGAGGCCAAAAGATGCTGAATTTGAGACAGAGACGGAGCTTTGGTGAAGACAGATTTAACAATAGATCCCACTCGTAATTCACAGCAATTCAAGGGCCAAATTAGACGGAAGCGACCACTAACATTGACTCCTTTGAATGGAACTTTTGTTTTTAAATCCAAGTGATTCTGTGTGCAATTCTTACACAAAGTATTTCCCTAATCCTAAACTAACCTCATTACTCATACACAGAGCAGGAAATGCATTAACACTGCCTCAAAAAGCCAGAGTATGTGGAGATATTTGCATGGCAGAGACGTAGCTTGCTGCATCAACACAAAGCTCTCTGTATTTTAGCAGCAAAACAGAAGGAAAGAGAGATTATACTAATGTAACTAAAACAGTGAAAAATGTGGCTTCAGCCAACAGAGAAAGCCAAACTTTTCACACAGCTGGACATTTGCACCTACTCACTCCAAACTGCGGTAGGCTAACTCTTTCATTGGACTGGAGCTCTGCATGCAGCAACCTGGATGACGTGTTAATAAACTCTCATCCTACAAGTCTTGTTACCAGAATTGTGGGTAGAATCAGTTGAATGGCCCACAAAGCTGCCAGGAAATACAAAGACAGCTAAAAAGCACTGTTTGAGATGCCAAATCCCCATACCAGTGAAACAAACTTCCCCCTACGACTGTTGATTGTTTGTGGTGAATGTGAATCAGTTCCTGATGTACGTTTCGGCCCCGCAACCAACATCTATCTGCTCGTTCTCCTGCACAGGCAGCTGTCACCGTGTGCTTCAGTGGTCAGCCTGAACAATGAGACCAAACAGAAAACAGGGGAGTTCATTTCCGTTCCGGCACGCTGCAGACATCTCAGAAAACAGGAAGGCCCCAGCAGAGCTGTGTGGAAGTGCGTTCATAGAGCAATAAAGAAGTGGTGTTTTTTAAGGTGGACGGGGGAGGGAGGGTGGAACTGTATTTATAGGTGGTTGTTTCATTGGAAATCCCCTGCAGTGTCTGCCACTGATGGGATTCACCGACGCTGACATCCAGACCTGGACTGGTCTTTGACGTTTGCACCTTTGACAGATGCCAAGGAAAACTTGAAAAACAGGCCTGGAGAGAGATGGCCCTTAGGCTTCCTGACAGGAAAGTATGTGTGAAATTTATTTATGGGCTGAGAGTGAAAGTTGATGCTTTTTTAATAAGGAAAGGAACAATCTATGTGGTGATAGTGAAGAGCAGTACAGCCACAAACATGCCCGTCATCTTTGCAGCAAACATCCACAGAGACAAAGACACAGAAAAACATTGCAAAAACAGACTTCATGTAGATGTGGTACGAGCTGCAGAGGATATCAATCAAAGAGAGTTCCTGTATTACGATACTGGACAATCTGAGGAAGCTGTCCTCCACCAGTGATGGTGTGTGCATGAACCAGGTTCTAATATCCTTGTGGGGACCTATTTCTGTCCACAATGTGGGGTTGTGGGGACAATTGCTCCTTGTAGGGATATTTTCTAGTGTGAACTGAGTTTTGGTTGGGGTTAGGGTTAGTATGTGTGCATGTTTAGATGAGGGGGCAGCAGATCCATTAGGGCTTTGCAAATGGGGCCACTTGATGCAGTACGTTAACACATGGTGGAAAGAAGTGAGTAATCAGGACAGATGTTACCTAGCACCAACATCTGCCCTGGATGATCACAACTACAGGTCTAAACACTGCTATACCTGTAGCTATATACAGAGCTTTATGCACGGATGCAAACCTGAAAATGCACAGATTAGTTTTGTAGCAAAGTACCAATCTCAGAATGTTGTCAATTTTTTTTACCTGCTATACTCTATTTTAGCTGGTTCAGATTTTTCTAGGAAAATTAAAATTTTTGTTTTCAGCCTTCCTGCCAAGAGTGATCATTGATTATTCGTAATAAGAGCGGAAACTACATTCTTTTGCATGTTTGAGAAAAACAGCTAATCTTTCCTGGTACATACTGACGTCAGATACTGGCAGAGGTGGGTAGAAACTAGTTTATGCCTTACTGTAAACTCAGCAAGCACTGAAAAACTTTACTCAGTAAAATAACTTTACTTTAGTCAAGTAAAGTTACATTTATTTCAGTACTTTTGGAGAAAAAAAAAACTTTTAGGAGTCGTTCTACTCCTACCGACTCCTACGTTACTCCTAACTTAGTTTTTACTTGAGTAATATTATAAAGTATCACTATTTTTACTCCTGCAGTGAGTAACTTTACTGAATGAAGGACAAGCTTGCTTTAACCAGACTTTCATGAGACACCTACAGTTTATGTTAAAGTGTGGCTTACTGTATGTTCAAAATTCATCAATTTAAAGTTATTTTTTGTTTGCTGAGCTTGTTGTCCCAAACCATGTATATTATCACTGGGGGTATCTTAACCTGCTGTAAGAATTGTTTCCATTAGTTTTACTTTGAAGAAAAAATACTTGGAAAAAGGTTTCTTCTACTCAAATTTGTTTTTGTTTTTTTGCAGTAGTATACATTTGTATTTATTCTTTTTTTTTTATCTTTAGAATTTGCATATTATGTCTGATTAAATCATTTTAAAATATTAAATCACATTCTATGAACTGAAAATGTAATATTTTTACTAAATATAAATTTTTACTCTTTCTTTAGTAATTATTGGTATAGCTACTTTGTACTTATACTTGAGCAAAGACATTTTAAAGTAGTGCTATTTTAACCTGGGTATAAGTTTTGGCTTCTCTACCCACCTCGGGCTACTGGTTATTTTTGTAAAAATAATGTTTATGTAATTTCCTGCTTCATAATAAATCTGAATAATGTGTGTTATGGCAGTATATAACAAGAAAACTCGTAAACATTTATTTAAATTAGAGCCAACTTTCTTCAACACATTAAACAACATTTTTAGAAAAAGTCAAATTATACGCATTATGTTTTGTATGTTTTATAGTTCAATCAAGTAACTATGTTACCTTCAGTTATAAAAATGCTGTATATCAAATATGACTTAAAAACTTTGACTTTGTAATTTATCGCCTTGAAACTGAGCCTCAGTCTGTTCTACTCTTTCTGAAACTCTGTCTTCAGGAAGTCATCACATCGCTCCTCTAGTAACCGCTTTACAGCGTTTTAACCAGCATCGCACTCAGAAATACCTTGTTCAATGAGCTCAGCAGAGGTGCAGTTCCACCAGACTAGCCTAATAGCTGCTGGCTAGTCTGGAGGAGCTGAGGGATGGGTGCTCTGTGAGGAAACTGCAGCTCTGCCTCGGTCTCCCCCAGTAGTATTTCACAACTCAATGGTTGCCATGGGAGATAAAAGGATTTCTGAAACATGCATGAAAACTCTAGGCAATTGACTCTGTCGGTATTGAAAACAAAATTAGCTCAGTTCTCCTCTGAAAAGCACCTGGCTCTGTAACAACTATTTTATATTTTGTTACAGGTTTAGCTAACAGCTCCTTGGTCTGCCAGGATTTTCAAAGAACTGTTTCTCAAGCAGACTACAGATAAAAATAAGCTGTTTACATACTCCTGTTATCAGTGTTCTTCTCAATGCAAATTTTCCTGTGGTATTTTCTGTTTTTATACCACTTAAATTTAAAATGTAACACGTCTTCTATATTTCTCTGACAAAACATTTGTAATCATTGGAAACTGCAATTGCAGCTACAGTTTCCAAGACCAAACCTAATTTGTATTTACCACCACAGCACACATACATATACATATTTTTAAGATAACTTAGATTATCTTAAAAAAAATGTGTGTGCTTTGGAGACACTTTTTTGAGACACTTTTGATGTAAACTTTGTAGACAAAGTTTACATCAAAAGCAGTTGATGTAAACTTTGTTAACTAACCACTGAAGAGCTAGTGCAGCTGGCTGCTGCCTCTGCTTTCCAAGGAGCCCACAAGTACGTGACAATGCCGAGAAATGCACACTTTTGTTTCTGATAACTCAAACTGAAAAAATAAAGTCTGTTGAAGATGCACACTGAGCCGAGTGTGCTTTTTAAATACTTTTCACACCTTTTTAAATGTGACAATTTCGGCATGTTTTTTGAGAATATTTTTTTTCTGTCCAATCCGAGTACAAATAAACAATCTGCAGTGAGTAGACAAAGTCTTACCTTAAGAAACATTCAATATTATTTATATTATCTATATTTAGTCTAACTATATTTGCAAGAAAATTCAGACATTGTTTATTCAAAGATAAAAAGAACTGAGGGGGAAGTAATTATTTGATACACCACAAATTTCAGAGTTTTACCCATGACCAAAGCTCTCACTGAGGGAATGAGAGGTTATTGCCCAAAATCTTGCCATACATGGCGCCATCCGTCAATACAATCAGGTTCTGACCATTTATCAGAAAATCACGTCCAAAGCCCTCCCATGCTTCAAGGTTAGGATCCTGTTTTTAAGATATTCAGCATTCTTCGTCCTCCAAACACAAGCGGAGTTACCAAAATGAGAAGCGGAGAGGTTACAGGTGGAGAGGTTGAGTCTGATTTACATGGACAGGTGTTTTTTATACAGGTAACAATTCCAAACAGGTGTAATTGATGCAGGTAATGAATGGATGATAGGAGGACTTCTTAAAGACAAACTAATATCAACCAGCAGAATTATTGTAGGTTGGTGGGTGCTCAAATACACATTTCATGCTGTAAAAGGCAAATTAATAATAATTAAAAGAATCATGCAATTTGATTTTCTGGATTTTTATTCAGAAAATTTATGAACTGTGGGAAAATTCTGAACTCAATAAAAAAGCAACAAAAGCAGCATGTCAAAGAGTAAGCTCATGTAAGAATGTTTCAATTGGGAAATATTGACGACATATTTTGAGGCACTTTGTGCTGGTTTCAGTTTAGCTATACGACTGAACTGCACTGACAATTTACACTCTGTTTTAAAGGTGATCAATTGTGCTTCCCTGAAGAGTATAAGATGGTTTTATGGGCTATTCCAGTGGTTCCCTAATATGTTTCTCAAATTCCCCCATCCTGCTTGCTTTAGGTGTCTCCTTGTTTCCAATTAACAGGCTTCTGCAGAATGTGATGGTTACAGAGGAAGGTCACGCAATCATTTGTATAAGTCTAGACCAGAGACATGTCTAAAACGTGAAGGGCAAAGCTACTTGACGATCTGGTTTGAGAACAACTAGATTATAAAAAATCATTATCTAAGAATCATTTTTCTTAGATAATGAGAATTTGATTTGTTCTTCCTATTTTGAGCTCCTTTCAGAATGAGGTCTCCTGTCACTTTAAATCCAAATAAGCTGTTGCTGGCCTCGCACTTCAACTCAACGTTTACACTCTCACTTTAAACCTGTGAAAACAGCTGTAGAGAATGTACAACTGTAAATCTTTGATGATCTTTAATTTTGCCTGGTCGGTCAACAATAAAAAAACTTGTCTTTTCCAGCAGCCATTGTACAGCGCATACAGCAATAAAACCAGCTGAGCAGCTCCAGCTGAGCTGCTAGGTAACGGGGCAGTGCCCGCTGATTTTGATCTAATTATTGGCAGGTTTTTGAAAAGGCTTGTTTTCCAGACACCAACAAAAAAAAAGCAGGTGTGGGTAACGTTTATAAAAAAAAAATATGTTTTTTGCATATTTGTTAAAACTGTCACTATGTCCCGACAGTATCATAACAAACAGATATTTTGTGAAAAAAAATTGAGCCCTTCACTTTCTCCCTGAGAAAACTACTGCCATCTGCAGAAATACTCCCAGTCAGAAACAACCAAACACATCCAGGATTGTCTTAGGACTGTCAATCACACTTGTGTACACAATCTCTTCTTTGCTTTCTGTTGCGCTACAGCTCCCCCCCATAGTGGAGCCCACCATGAATCCTCAGACTAGTAAGCATGGTTACTGGTGGCAGCGGATAGACAGCTTTCCTGTGAGGTTAGGTGTTTTTTCTCCACCATTAGCTCTCATATGCGTTGTGCGGTGAAGGGTGTGAAAAGCACTTGGTTGACGGTGCCAAGGCATTCCTCCTTTCTGACCGGGAGCAGTGTATTTCTGCAGATAGCAGGAAGAGGTAGAGGAGCTTCATTTTTTTTTTCACAGATTATCGGTCTCAAGTATAGCGACAAGAAAATATGTAAGAAAACATGATTTTATAAGTTACCTACTGTTTTTAAAGCACTCGGATTATTTCTAGAAGCAGTAGAGACCAACATGGAAGTATAAAAATGTGCAAAACGTGAATTTGCACATTTAAGGCCTATGTTAGCTACATCTACAAGCACAGCATGATGACAAATAGCAGTAGCAGTTAAAACAGAAAGAGAAACACGGTGACTACAGATCTGAGTTCAGCACAAGGAGGATATGCAAAAAGTATACTGTCTGTATGAAATGCTTGAGTAGTCCTGCTCACTAGGTATATATCCTGATGGAATGATGGTTGCAGAGTAAATGAAAGAGAAAATATTAGTTTGGGTATACTGTTAATCTCACTCCACATTTATAAAGCTTTAGATTTGTGCTTGCATATTTCAGATTTCCTCTGCTTTTCGTTTTATCTCTCTTAGACATTTCAGATAATCAAACAAGCAAACAAGAAAACTGGGAGGGGTTTAGGGATAAATGCTTCTGTGATAAGATAATTGTTAAATTACAATTTGCCAGTAACTAACAACAATTTTGGTCCAGTTTTACCAGCAAAATCCTGGCCTGATTGCAGTCATACTTGTGTAACCCAAAAATCACAAACACAAGCCAACCGAT
This sequence comes from Poecilia formosa, assembly GCF_000485575.1. NCBI lineage: Eukaryota > Metazoa > Chordata > Actinopteri > Cyprinodontiformes > Poeciliidae > Poecilia > Poecilia formosa. Next base: position 527,159 of record NW_006800181.1, read on the forward strand.
GATGTCCTGAGCAAAAAAGTCTCAGAGAGCAACACATCATGCCACAGCGTAAAAAAAACCCTTCAAAAACAACTGAGAAACAACGTAAGGGACATCTATCTGTCTGGAAGGGATACAAAGACATTTAAGGCTCCTGAACTGCTGAGAGCAACGGTGTCAACGTCAATATGGAGAAAATATGATGACTCTTCCCAGGAGTTGCAGGTCTAGATTCCAGGGCAACATCAGGCTCTTCAGGCCTCATTCACCTCCATTAAGGTCATAGTTCCACATTCAATAATAACAAAGAAACTTGGCAAAAATGGCTACCATGGAAGATACAAACTGACCTAAAAGAACATAAAGGCCCACCTCACATTTACCAAAGGACAACTGGACTATATTAAATTATTTTCGGAAAATACTATGTGGACTGATGAGACAACTATTTTTGTCCTGAAAAAAAAAAAAGCTTATGTAACTTATCAAATTTAGATTTGGAAATAGCATTGCTTTTGTTGGTGGCAACAACAAGGCAAGCCATGTTGTGATTAATGACAAGCTAATATTCAATCCTGGCCTTTTACCTTACCTGTTTTATTGACTAACATATTTTGCATTTGCTCCACTCACCTGTTTCCCCATCCAGCAAAAATTTGTATTCGAGTGATTTACGAGGTCAGAGGTAATTTCAAACAGTCATGTGATATTTACTGCAGAAGACGATCTTTGCAGCCATGATTACACTTGACGTCATGTCAACTAGTTTCTCAGCTTTAACAGAGTATTTAAATGTTAGCAAATGTTTTACCTCTTTGCATTAATCACTGTCTAAGAATATAATTGGATGACATGACCTGCTAAAAATGTAGTTATTGTTATGAGTCTAACTACAGATAGAAAAGCCTCACTCAATAGTTTGACATAAGTGGAACCAGATTATGGAGTTAAATTAGTATGTTTGGCAGAATGTAAACACGAGAATAACACTGACAGCTCACCACGAAGAAACCCTTGTCTATTTAATGAACAAATAGATCACTTGCACACATTAAGCTACCCTGGATCCCCTTAAATCTCCTAAACGGCATCAGGAAGCTCAGATCTAAAACAAGGAAGCTGCGGGAAATAAACAGCGGTGCACTCGGGTCCAGGAGACACAACAGGGGATTTGGTGATGCCAAGCACTTTTTTCACAGTCATTATTATCGTCTCAAGAGGGATAAAATTAACCCGCCGCCCCCGTTTCTTTCCGTATCAAAGGCCACAGGGTTGGAAAATATTTTAATATGTTTTACTAGTAAAACGGTGACGAGGGGAGGCATTTACAACCAGAGTGCAACACGAGCCTCGGCGTCTGCATCTCTGCAGAGGCATTTCTATCAGGCGCTGCTGTAAACTACTGTAAGACTTTATCTGCGAGGTGCGGTTACTTCTTCAATAAAGTTACGCTATCAAGATTAAAATGTCACATTTCAGCTTATCCGGGCAGCAAGACAAACAACAACATTAAATGAATGGCAGCAAAATTGGTAAAACTTCGTCGAATATTCACACTAAACAGAAGAAAGCTGAGCTTTTTTTTTCACTTTTGTGTATTAAGCGCATTCCCCCCTAAAATAAGAGGCTAAAATGTACATTCGTCGATAATTTGAGGGGGAAAGTAAGCCCTAAACAGCTTTCTAAAGAAAGGAATAAGTCTTACGTAATACATTTCAGAGTTTGTGAGCACTTACCTAGAGTGAAGTTGCTTAAACAGCTCCATTTGTTTTGTAGCAGGTGACTTTAGTGCGAAGTATCTGTCGGTGACACTTTGCTCTGCTCATCTCTCTCCAACTGACAGGCTAACGCTGAGCTGACACTAAGCCACGCCCACAGCGGGTTGACAGCCAATCAAATCACTGACCAAAGTAAGCCGTTGTGACTGTTCAGAAGAAAAGCCATTCATTTTCCCAGCACATTTTCTCGTGCGGCGCTTCATAGCTTAGCACTTTTGCATTTCTTTTTCTGAATTGATTTCGGTTTATTAAATTTATTTTACAACACTGACGTCAGGTGATTTTCAACATACAAAGTGCCACAATCCAAAAAGTAAATTGGGTGAATATATGACTAAAAACTTTAAATGAAGCTGAAGTAAGTACATGTAATGACAAAAATTCTTTGTGATTATTTAAATGGATCAATCTCCAAGTCCTGTGTTTCAGGTTCTTATATAGTTTTTTTTTTTAAATAGTCTGCAGTATTTATTTATTTATTTATTTTAATTTAGCAAGCTGGAGGTTTCAGATGTCTTTTGTGCTATTTATTGATGGGGAACATGGTGAAATGGAGAGTCCATTGTTTGTGTTCACCTGTCCTACCTATGTCATGTCTGTTTGTTTTACTATGGTCAAAACAAAAATACAAAGATTTTGAAGCAAAGCATTTTCTTTCCATAAGTTTTGCCTGCACATAATTAACTGACTGGGCTGTCTTACATTTTCATAGGTGCAAGTGTTCAGTCAGAGCACCAAACACCAGAGATTTCTGTTTTGTTTGTGAGGTCAGTCACCAGCTGAATTATCAACATGTCCTATCAAAACACAGACTACACTGACATGAGCTTGGCACTTCAGGAAACGTTAGAAACAAATGAAAAAGCTCTGCGTGTTGCAAGTGACTCATTATCAAACTCTTATCCTCACTTTTTTAACCAAGTGACTCATCTGTTGAATCAACATGTTGAGGTTAATCTGGGAGGAACTGGATAAGACAATGTGTTTCTGGTTGTCAGAAGAAAGTGATATTGCTGCATTTAGAGTATTGTTGGTGAGTGAGCAAAGTACTACATTAATAACAGTACTAATATAGTCATGCAATAATGATGAAATACTATTGATTTTAACAACATATTAGACTGAGGGCTCAATATCACCAAAGTTATTCTTAGATAACTTGCATGTCTCCAATCAGTGCCAAATAAAAAAAAATATTCTGATCAGAAGGTACCTAACAAATTAATAACACAATGAAAAATGAAAAGTTAACATCAATTTTAAAAAATCTACACTAATTCAGTATTTAGCAATTTCATAGTTCAGATGTTATAGAACATTATAAAATGATTTGAGATGTTAGGTTTGTCAAATATACAGCATAATCTGATTGGTGACCTTTCACATGGCACCAACTGCTGATCAATCACCTTGTCTGTAGCATAGCCTCACCCTTCAATATGTTTTAAAACCAGTGAAAACAATTTCAGTGTATAAATTTTACGTATAATTATGTGTTTATTTTAAACTGTAAAGGATTTTCAATCGTTTTTGTCAGAT